>NW_024747450.1:0-11861 GCF_018991925.1 Homarus americanus
ATTAGTTTTAGCTGATGTTCCCTCCTATGACACACCCTAATATATATTTAATTAGCCCAATAAATCACTCGGACTTCTACATATAATCAACACTTCACCCTACCAGGATTCAAACCCACGATCTTATAATTGTGACCGGGGTATGCTACCTCTGGGCCACCAGGACAATAAAAGCAGTCCTAGACTCTACTATATTTCACACAAAGCCTGTTCAACGAAGCTATGGCGTCAGAACCTCTAATGGGACCACCATGCCGCTTAGGTAGACTAGAGTAACGTTTACCAAATGCTTCGAAACACGAGATCCATATATATTTCTATTAGCCCAATAAAGCACGCTGATTCTTCTATATAATCAAGACCTCACCCCAACAGGATTCGAACCCACGATCTTCTAATTGTGACCGGGGAACGCTACCTCTGGCCCACCAGGACACTAAAAGCATTCCTAGACTCTGCTATATTTCACACAAAGCCTGTTCAACGAGCTTATGGCACGGTCAACCTCTAATGGGGACCCCCCGTGCCGCTTAGGTGATCAGAGCAACGTTTTACCAAATGTGGCTTCGAAACCCGAGGATCCATATATATTTCATTTGACCAATAAAGCACGCGGACTTCTACATATAATCAACACCTCACCCCACTAGGAGTTGAACCCACGATCTTCTAATTGTGACCGGGGAATGCTACCTCTGGGTCACCAGGACACTAAAAGCAATCCTAGACTCTGCTATATTTCACACAAAGACTGTTCAACGAGCTTTTGGCGCCGTGAACCTCTAATGGGGACCACCCGTGCCGTTTAGGTGATCAGAGCAACGTTTTACCAAATGCGGCTTCGAAACACGCGGATCCATATATATTTCATTAGCCCAATAAAGCACGCGGACTTCTACATATAGTCAACACCTCACCCCACCAGGATTTGAACCCACGATCTTATAATTGTGACCGGGGAATGCTACCTCTGGGCCACCAGGACAATAAAAGCAGTCCTAGACTCTGCTATATTTCACACAAAGCCTGTTCAACGGGCTTAGGGCGCCGTGAACCTCTAATGGGGACCACCAGTGCCGCTTAGGTGATCAGAGCAACGTTTTACCAAATGTGGCTTCGAAACCCGAGGATCCATATATATTTCTTTAGACCATTAAAGCACGCGGACTTCTACATATAATCAACACCTCACCCAACCAGGATTTGAACCCACAATCTTATAATTGTGACCGGGGGACGCTACCTCTGGGCCACCAGGACAATAAAAGCAGTCCTAGACTCTGCTATATTTCACACAAAGCCTGTTCAACGAGTTTATGGCGCCGTGAACCTCTAATGGGGACCACCCGTGCCGCTTAGGTGATCAGAACAACATTTTACCAAATGCGGCTTCGAAACAAGAAGGATCCATATATATTTCATTAGACCAATAAAGCACGCGGACTTCTACATTTAATCAACACCTCACCCCACCAGTATTTGAACCCACGATCTTATAATTGTGACCGGGGAACGCTACCTCTGGGCCACCAGGACAATAAAAGTAGTCCTAGACTCTGCTATATTTCACACAAAGCCTGTTTAACGGGCTTATGGCACCGTGAACCTGTAATGGGGACCACCCGTGCCGCTTAGGTGATCAGAGGAACGTTTTACCAAATGCGGCTTCGAAACAAGGAGGATCCATAAATATTTCATTAGCCCACAAAGCACGGACTTCTTCATAATCAACACCACCCCACCAGGATTTGAACCCACGATCTTATAATTGTGACCGGCGAACGCTACCTCTGGTCCACCAGGACAATAAAAGCAGTCCTAGACTCTGCTATATTTCACACAAAACCTGTTCAACGAGCTTATGGCGCTGTGAAACACTATAGGGGACCACCCGTGCCGCTTAGGTGATCAGAGCAACGCTTTACCAAATGCAGCTTCAAAACACGAGGATCCATATATATTTCATTTGCCCAATAAAGCACGCAGCTTCTACATATAACTACCACCTCACCCACCAGGATTAAACCTACTGACCTATAATTGTGACCGGGAACGCTACTCTGGGCCACTAGACAATAAAGCAGTCCTAGACTCTAAGTATATTTCTACAAAGCCCAATTAACGGCTATGCACCGAGAACTCTATACTGGGACCCCACCACAAAGTAATCAGAGCAACGTTTTACCAAATGCGGCTTCGAATCACGAGGATCCATATATATTTCATTAGACCAATAAAGCACGCAGACTTCTACATATAATCAACACCTCACCCCACCAGGATTTGAACCAACAATCTTATAATTGTGACCGGGGGACGCTACCTCTGGGCCACCAGGACAATAAAAGCAGTGCTAGACTCTGCTATATTTCACACAAAGCCTGTTCAACGAGCTTATGGCGCCGTGAACCTCTAATGGGGACCACCCGTGCCGCTTAGGTGATCAGACCAACATTTTACCATATGCGGCTTCGAAACAAGAAGGATCCATATATATTTCATTAGCCCAATAAAGCACGCGGACTTCTACATTTAATCAACACCTCACCCCACCAGGATTTGAACCAACAATCTTATAATTGTGACCGGGGGACGCTACCTCTGGGCCACCAGGACAATAAAAGCAGTCCTAGACTCTGCTATATTTCACACAAAGCCTGTTCAACGAGCTTATGGCGCCGTGAACCTCTAATGGGGACCACCCATGCCGCTTAGGTGATCAGAGCAACGTTTTACCATATGCGGCTTCGAAACACGAGGATCTATATATATTTCATTAGCCCAATAAAGCACGCGGACTTCTTCATATAATCAACACCTCACCCCACCAGGATTCGAACCAACGATCTTCTAATTGTGACCGGGGAACGCTACCTCTGGCCCACCAGGACACTAAAAGTATTCCTAGACTTTGCCATATTTCACACAAAGCCTGTTCAACGAGCTTATGGCGCCGTGAACCTCTAATGGGGACCCCTCGTGCCGCTTAGGTGATCAGAGCAACGTTTTACCAAATGTGGCTTCGAAACCCGTGGATCCATATATATTTCATTTGACCATTAAATCACGCGGACTTCTACATATAATCAACACTCTCATTCCACCAGGATTTGAACCCACGATCTATAATTGTGGACTGGGGAATCGCCATCTCTGGGCCAATAGGACAATAAAAGCAGTCCCAGACTCTGCTATTTCACATTAAAGCTCTGTTCAACGTGGGCTTATGGCACCGTGAACCCTAATGGGGGACCCAATTCGTACGCTTTGGTGATCAGAGAGCAATTTACCAAATGCGGCTTCGAAATACGAGGATTCAAATATATTTCATTAGCCCAATAAAGCAAGCAGACTTCTACATATAATCAACACCTCACCCCACCAGGATTTGAAACCCCGATCTTATAATTGTGACCGGAGAATGCTACCTCTGGGCCACCAGGACAATAAAAGCAGTCCTAGACTCTGTTATATTTCACACACAGCGTGTTCAACGAGCTTATGGCGCCGTGAACCACTATAGGGGACCAACCGTGTCGCTTAGGTGATGAGAGCAACGTTTTACCAAATGCGGCTTCGAAATACGAGGATTCAAATATATTTCATTAGCCCAATAAAGCACTCGGACTTCTACATATAATCAACACCTCACCCCACCAGGATTCAAACCCATAGTCTATAATTGTGACTGCAGGCAATTCTGGGCCACTGTGACAATAAAAAGCAGTCCTAGACTCCTGCTATATTTCACACAAAGCCTGTTCAACGAGCTGCGGCGCAGGAATCCTCAATGGGGACCACCTGCTTAGGCCATCAGGAGCAACGTTTTACCAAATATGCTTCAAACACTTCCAGGATCCCTATATTTCATTAGCCCAATAGCACGCGGACTTCTTCATATAATCAACACCAACAATTCCCCACCCAGGATTCGTAACCAACGATCTTCTAATTGTGACCGGGAACGCTACTTTCTGGCCCACCAGGACACTAAAAAGTGGTCTCTTTAGACTTTTATATATTTTGCCACAAAGCCTGTTCAACGAGTTTATGGCGCCGTGAACCTCTAATGGGGACCACCCGTGCCGCTTAGGTGATCAGACCAACATTTTACCAAATGCGGCTTCGAAACAAGAAGGATCCATATATATTTCATTAGACCAATAAAGCACGCGGACTTCTACATTTAATCAACACCTCACCCCACCAGGATTTGAACCCACGATCTTATAATTGTGACCGGTGAACGCTACCTCTGGGCCACCAGGACAATAAAAGCAGTCCTAGACTCTGCTATTTTTCACACAAAGCCTGTTCAACGAGCTTATGGCACCGTGAACCTCTAATGGGGACCACCCGTGCCGCTTAGGTGATCAGAGCAACGTTTTACCAAATGCGGCTTCGAAACAAGGAGGATCCAAAAATATTTCATTAGCCCAATAAAGCAAGCAGACTTTTACATATAATCAACACCTCACCCCACCAGGATTTGAACCCACGATCTTATAATTGTGACCGGGGAATGCTACCTCTGGGCCACCAGGACAATAAAAGCAGTCCTAGACTCTGGTATATTTCACACAAAGCCTGTTCAACGAGCTTTTGGCGCCGTGAACCTCTAATGGGGACCCCCGTGCCGCTTAGGTGATCAGAGCAACGTTTTACCAAATGTGGCTTCGAAACCCGAGGATCCATATATATTTCATTAGACCATTAAAGCACGCGGACTTCAACATATAATCAACACCTCACCCCACCAGGATTTGAACCCACGATCTTATAATTGTGACCGGGGAACGCTACCTCTGGGCCACCAGGACAATAAAAGTAGTCCTAGACTCTGCTATATTTCACACAAAGCCTGTTCAACGGGCTTATGGCACCGTGAACCTCTAATGGGGACCACCCGTGCCGCTTAGGTGATCAGAGGAACGTTTTTCCAAATGCGGCTTCGAAACAAGGAGGATCCATAAATATTTCATTAGCCCAATAAAGCAAGCAGACTTTTACATATAATCAACACCTCACCCCACCAGGATTTGAACCCACGATCTTATAATTGTGACCGGGGAATGCTACCTCTGGGATGCCAGGACAATAAAAGCAGTCCTAGACTCTGGTATATTTCACACAAAGCCTGTTCAACGAGCTTATGGCGCCGTGAACCTCTAATGGGGACCCCCCTTGCCGCTTAGGTGATCAGAGCAACGCGACTAAATGTGCTTGAAAACCGAGGATCCATATATATATTTCATTAGACCATTAAAGCACGCGGACTTCAACATATAATCAACACCTCACCCCACTAGGATTCGAACCCACGATCTTCTAATTGTGACTGGGAACGCTACCTCTGTGCCACCAGGACACTAAAAGCATTCCTAGACTCTGCTATATTTCACACAAAGCCTGTTCAACGAGCTTATGGCGCCGTGAACCTCTAATGGGGACCACCCGTGCCGCTTAGGTGATCAGAGCATCATTTTACCAAATGCGCCTTCGAAACCCGAGGATCCATGTATATTTCATTAGCCCAATAAAGCAAGTGATTCTTTACATATAATCAACACCTCACCCCACCAGGATTTGAACCTACCATCTTATAATTGTGACCGAATGCTACCTCTGGCCACCAGGACAATAAAAGCAGTCCTAGACTCTGGTATATTTCACATTAAAGCCTGTTCAACGAGCTTATGCTTGAATCCCCATTGGCTTAATCGTGTCAGCTTTTTAGGTACGATCAGAGCAACGTTTTACCAAATGTGGCTTCGAAACCCGAGATCCATATATTTCATTAGACCATTAAAAGCACGTGGACTTCAAATATATAATCAACACCTCACCCTACCAGGATTTGGAACCCACGATCTATATCAGGACCGAATGCTACCTCTGGGCCACCAGGACACTAAAAGCATTCCTAGACTTTGCTATATTTCACACAAAGCCTGTTCAACGAGCTTATGGCGCCGTGAACTTCTAATGGGGACCCCCCGTGCCGCTTAGGTGATCAGAGCAACGTTTTACCAAATGTGGCTTCGAAACCCGAGGATCCATATATATTTCATTAGACCATTAAAGCACGCGGACTTCAACATATAATCAACACCTCACCCCACCAGGATTTGAACCCACGATCTTATAATTGTGACCGGGGAACGCTACCTCTGGGCCACCAGGACAATAAAAGCAGTCCTAGACTCTGCTATATTTCACACAAAGCCTGTTCAACGAGCTTATGGCGCCGTGAACCTCTAATGGGGACCACCCATGCCGCTTAGGTGATCAGAGCAACGTTTTACCAAATGCGGCTTCGAAACACGAGGATCCATATATATTTCATTAGCCCAATAAAGCACGCCAACTTCTTCATGTAATCAACACCTCACCCCACCAGGACTCGAACCAACGATCTTCTAATTGTGACCGGGGAACGCTACCTCTGGCCCACCAGGACACTAAAAGCATTCCTAGACTTTGCTATATTTCACACAAAGCCTGTTCAACGAGCTTATGGCGCCGTGAACTTCTAATGGGGACCCCCCGTGCCGCTTAGGTGATCAGAGCAACGTTTTACCAAATGTGGCTTCGAAACCCGAGGATCCATATATATTTCATTAGACCATTAAAGCACGCGGACTTCAACATATAATCAACACCTCACCCCACCAGGATTTGAACCCACGATCTTATAATTGTGACCGGGGAACGCTACCTCTGGGCCACCAGGACAATAAAAGCAGTCCTAGACTCTGCTATATTTCACACAAAGCCTGTTCAACGAGCTTATGGCACCGTGAACCTCTAATGGGGACCACTTGTGCCGCTTAGGAGATCAGAGCAACGTTTTACCAAATGCGGCTTCGAAACAAGGAGGATCCAAAAATATTTCATTAGCCCAATAAAGCAAGCAGACTTTTACATATAATCAACACCTCACCCCACCAGGATTTGAACCCACGATCTTATAATTGTGACCGGGGAATGCTACCTCTGGGCCACCAGGACAATAAAAGCAGTCCTAGACTCTGGTATATTTCACACAAAGCCTGTTCAACGAGTTTATGGCGCCGTTAACCTCTAATGGGGACCACCCATGCCGCTTAGGTGATCAGAGCAACGTTTTACCAAATGTGGCTTCGAAACACGAGGATCCATATATTTCATTAGCCCAATAAAGCATGCGGACTTCTTCATATAATCAACACCTCACCCCACCTAGATTTGAACCCACAATCTTATAATTGTGACCGGGGGACGCTACCTCTGGGCCACCAGGACAATAAAAGCAGTCCTAGACTCTGCTATATTTCACACAAAGCCTGTTCAACAGGCTTATGGCGCCGTGAACCTCTAATGGAGTACTAACCCGTGCGCTTAGGTGATCAAGTAAAAATTTTACCGTCTTTGACAGAAACCCGAGGATCCCGTAGCATGTTCATTTGGCCCAATAAAAGCCGCGGGACTTCTACATTTAATCAACACCTCCACCCACCAGGATTTGAACCACGATCTTATAATTGTGACCGGGGAATGCTACCTCTCGGCCACCAGGACAATAAAAGCAGTCCTAGACTCTGCTATATTTCACACAAAGCCTGTTCAACGAGCTTATGGCGCCGTGAACTCCTAATGGGGACCACGAGTGCCGCTTAGGTGATCAGACCAACATTTTACCAAATGCGGCTTCGAAAGAAGAAGGATCCATATATATTTCATTAGCCCAATAAAGCACGCGGACTTCTACATTTAATCAACACCTCACCCCACCAGGATTTGAACCCACGATCTTATAATTGTGACCGGGGAACGTTACCTCTGTGCCACCAGGACAATAAAAGCAGTCTTAGACTCTGCTATATTTCACACAAGGCCAGTTCAACGAGCTTATGGCGCCGTGAAACTCTAATGGGGACCACCCGTGCCGCTTAGCTGATCAGACCAACGTTTTACCAAATGCGGCTTCGAAACACGAGGATCCATATATATTTCATTAGCCCAATAAAGCACGCGGACTTCTTCATATAATCAACACCTCACCCCACCAGGATTCGAACGAACGATCTTCTAATTGTGACCGGGGAACGCTACCTCTGGCCCACCAGGATACTAAAAGCATTCCGAGACTCTGCTATATTTCACACAAAGCCTGTTCAACGAGCTTATGGCGCCATGAACCTCTAATGGTGACCCCCCGTGCCGCTTAGGTGATCAGAGCAACGTTTTACCAAATGTGGCTTCGAAACCCGAGGATCCATATATATTTCATTAGACCATTAAAGCACGCGGACTTCAACATATAATCAACACCTCACCCCACCAGGATTTTAACCCATGATCTTATAATTGAGGACAGGGGAATGCTACCTCTGGGCCACCAGGACAATAAAAGCAGTCCTAGATTCTGCTATATTTCACACAAAGCCTGTTAAACGGGCTTATGGCACCGTGAACCTCTAATGGGGACCACCCGTGCCGCTTAGGTGATCAGAGCAACGTTTTACCAAATCCGGCTTGGAAACACGAGGATCCATATATATTTCATTAGCCCAATAAAGCACTCGGACTTCTACAAATAATCAACACCTCACCCCACCAGGATTCAAACCCACGATCTTATAATTGTGACCAGGGTATGCTACCTCTGGGCCACCAGGACAATAAAAGCAGTCCTAGATTCTACTATATTTCACACAAAGCCTGTTCAACGAGCATATGGCGCTGTGAACCACTATAGGGGTCCACCCGTGCCGCTTAGGTGATCAGAGCAACGTTTTACCAAATGTGGCTTCGAAACCCGAGGATCCATATATATATCATTAGACCATTAAAGCACGCGGACTTCTACATATAATCAACACCTCACCCCACCAGGATTTGAACCCACAATCTTATAATTGTGACCGGGGGACGCTACCTCTTGGCCACCAGGACATTAAAAGCAGTCTTAGACTCTGCTATATTTCACACAAAGCCTGTTCAACGATCTTATGGCGCCGTGAACCTCTAATAGGGACCACCCGTGCCGCTTAGGTGATCAGACCAACATTTTACCAAATGCCGCTTCGAAACACGAGGATCCATATATATTTCATTAGCCCAATAAAGCACGCGGACTTCTTCATATAATCAACACCTCACCCCACCAGGATTCGAACCAACGATCTTCTAATTGTGACCGGGGAACGCTACCTCTGGCCCACGAGGACACTAAAAGTATTCCTAGACTTTGCCATATTTCACACAAAGCCTGTTCAACGAGCTAATGGCGCCGTGAACCTCTAATGGGGACCCCCCGTGCCGCTTAGGTGATCAGAGCAACGTTTTACCAAATGTGGCTTCGAACCCGAGGATCCATATATATTTCATTTGACCATTAAATCACGCGGACTTCTACATATAATCAACACCTCCGCTTCCACCAGGATTTGAACCCGATCTTATAATTGTGACCGGGAAACGCTACCGGCTTCAAGGCCTGGGACAATAAAACCATTCTAGAACTCTGCTATATTTCACACAAAGCCTGTTCAACGAGCTTGTAGGCGCCGTGAACCTCTAATGGGGACCACCCCATGCCGCTTGGGTGATCAGGCAACGTTTTACCAAATGCGGCTTCGAAACACGAGGATCCATATATATTTCATTAGCCCAATAAAGCACGCGGACTTCTTCATATAATCAACACCTCACCCCACCAGGATTCGAACCAACGATCTTCTAATTGTGACCGGGGAACGCTACCTCTGGCCCACCATGACACTAAAAGCATTCCGAGACTCTGCTATATTTCACACAAAGCCTGTTCAACGACCTTATGGCGCCGTGAACCTCTCATGGTGACCCCCCGTGCCGCTTAGGTGATCCAAGCAACGTTTTACCAAATGCGGCTTCGAAACCCGAGGATCCATATATATTTCATTAGCCCAATAAAGCACGTGGACTTCTACATATAATCAACACCTCACCCCACCAGGATTTTAACCCATGATCTTATAATTGTGACCGGGGAATTCTACCTCTGGGCCACCAGGACAATAAAAGCAGTCCTAGACTCTGCTATATTTCAAACAAATCCTGTTCAACGGGCTTATGGCACCGTGAACCTCTAATGGGGACCACCCGTGCCGCTTAGGTGATCAGAGCAACGTTTTACCAAATCCGGCTTCGAAACACGAGGATCCATATATATTTCATTAGCCCAATAAAGCACGCGGACTTCTACATTTAATCAACACCTCACCCCACCAGGATTTGAACCCACGATCTTATAATTGTGACGGGGAATGCTACCTCTCGGCCACCAGGACAATAAAAGCAGTCCCCGACTCTGATATATTTCACACAAAGCCTGTTCAACGAGCTTATGGCGCCGTGAACTCCTAATAGGGACCACGAGTGCCGCTTAGGTGATCAGACCAACATTTTACCAAATGCGGCTTCGAAAGAAGAAGGATCCATATATATTTCATTAGCCCAATAAAGCACGTGGACTTCTACATTTAATCAACACCTCACCCCACCAGGATTTGAACCAACGATCTTATAATTGTGACCGGGGAACGCTACCTCTGTGCCACCAGGACAATAAAAGCAGTCTTAGACTCTGCTATATTTCACACAAGGCCTGTTCAACGAGCTTATGGCGCCGTGAAACTCTAATGGGGACCACCCGTGCCGCTTAGCTGATCAGACCAACGTTTTACCAAATGCGGCTTCGAAACACGAGGATCCATATATATTTCATTAGACCATTAAAGCACGCGGACTTCTACATATAATCAACACCTCACCCCACCAAGATTTGAACCCACAATCTTATAATTGTGACCGGGGGACGATACCTCTGGGCCACCAGGACAATAAAAGCAGTCCTAGAATCTGCTATATTTCACACAAAGCCTGTTCAACGAGCTTATGGCGCCGTGAAACTCTAATGGGGACCACCCGTGCGGCTTAGCTGATCAGACCAACATTTTACCAAATGCGGCTTCGAAACACGAGGATCCATATATATTTCATTAGCCCAATGAAGCACGCGGACTTCTTCATATAATCAACACCTCACCCCACCAGGATTCGAACGAACGATCTTCTAATTGTGACCGGGGAACGCTACCTCTGGCCCACCAGGATACTAAAAGCATTCCGAGACTCTGCTATATTTCACACGAAGCCTGTTCAACGAGCATATGGCGCTGTGAACCACTATAGGGGTCCACCCGTGCCGCTTAGGTGATCAGAGCAACGTTTTACCAAATGCGGTTTCGAAACACGAGGATCCATATATATTTCATTAGCCCAATAAAGCACGCGGACTTCTACATATAATCAACACCTCACCCCACCAGGATTTGAACCCACGATCTTATAATTGTGACCGGGGAATGCTACCTCTGGGCCACCAGGACAATAAAAGCAGTCCTAGACTCTGCTATATTTCACACAAAGCCTGTTCAACGAGCTTATGGCGCCGTGAACCTCAAATGGGGACCACGAGTGCCGCTTAGGTGAACAGACCAACATTTTACCAAATGCGGCTTCGAAACAAGAAGGATCCATATATATTTCATTAGCCCAATAAACCACGCGGACTTCTACATTTAATCAACACCTCACCCCACCAGGATTTGAACACACGATCTTAAAATTGTGACCCGGGAACGCTACCTCTGGGCCACCAGGACAATAAAAGCAATCCTAGACTCTGCTATATTTCACACAAAGCCTGTTCAACGAGCTAATGGAGCCGTGAACCTCTAATGGGGACACCCCGTGCCACTTAGGTGATCAGAGCAACATTTTACCAAATGTGGCTTCGAAACCCGAGGATCCATATATATTTCATTAGACCATTA
>NW_024747451.1:0-23631 GCF_018991925.1 Homarus americanus
CGTACATAACATATTTACCTAAAGGAGATAGTTAAAACGAATGCAAATGATGAAAGGTGAATCAATAATAGAATATAAAATCATGATGTCTAAATAATAGAATACAGAAGTAATAAATAGTACACCCATAAATAGGTGTACACAGAACTAGCAGAATTACACCTGTCTAAGCTACCCCAAACCTGTCTAAGCTACCCCACACCTGTCTAAGCTACCCCACACCTGTCTAAGCTACCCCTTACCTATCTAAGCTACCCCATACCTATCTAAGCTACCCCACACCTGCTTAAGCTACCCCACACCTGTATAAGCTACTTCACACCTGCTTAAGCTACCCCACACCTATCTAAGCTACCCCACACCTGCTTAAGCTACCCCACACCTGCCTAAACTATCCCATACCTGTATAAGCTACTTCACACCTGCCTAAGCTACCCTACACCTGTCTAAGCTACCTCACACTTGCCTAAGCTACCCCACACCTGTCTTAGCTACCTCACACTTGCCTAAGCTACCCCACACTAGCTTAAGCTACCCCACACCTGCATAAGCTACTTCACACCTGCCTAAGCTACTCCATACCTTCCGAAGCTACCCCACACTTATCTAAGTTACCCTACAATTGACTAAGCTACCCCACACCAGCCTAAGCTGCTTCACACCTGCATAAGCTACTCCACACCTGCATAAGCTACTGCACACATGCCTAAGCTACCTCATACATGCCTAAGCTACCCCTTACCTGCCAACATATCTGAATCTTGATTTTGGATCGTACCCATCATGTCAAGGAGTGGAAACAATCATCTTGTGATACATAAAGAGACACCTGGAGTTGTTTTTATTCTAATACTCACTAACACAGCTCTTGCACGTGATAACCCTCGCTAAGTCTGAACTTGGCGACGGGAACAGCCATGGAGATCTCCCATCCTTTCCCTTCCTTGTCGAAGGCTGCTCTCAGTTCCTTCACGAAGTCTCTGAAGGTACAGTATGTATGCTATTGTGACACCTAATAGGTGTATACGCGGACAAATTTATCAGCGCTGGAAGCTCAATAACGGACCCCTAATCTTAAATTTTATCTGTTTTACCTAGAAGATGGCGTGTAGTCACTGGAGTATTATTTGAAGAATATGTCGCTTAAAGCGGCAGTCAATTTAAATAAAAACTGCTAATGGATCAGTTTGGACACCGCATGTTGTCTAAATGGTAAATAGTCCTCCAGAGGATATGGCATTAGGGTGTGTCATAGGAAGGAAGATCAGCTAAAACTAATGGCCCATCACTTTTTTGGTAGATTTTAGTGTATATAAACAGAAAATAATTTCAGTTTCAATATTTTGCAACCTTTTGCTAGGTAAATTTTAACGTGAAATTTATCGAAAATTTAACGTACAGCTGCATTAGTGCATTACAATTAAATAGTGAACATTGCTTTCTGACTTCATTCTTTAACAACCCAACTAACAATATTTTTTCTGTTTCAAATTCTGATGCATTTATAAGTTGATAATATTTGCGATGGCTGCTTGTGTCAGGACGAGGAACCAAAAATCCAGCCATCTCAGTCACTATCTTGGGTCTGGGAGAGAGCTCCTGAAGTCGGAGTTGCCTACATTGAGAGATGCTTTGAGATACGGTGTTTTAATCAGGCAAATCAGTGAAAAGAACCAAAGAACTTACACAAACAAAGACATTGCCAGTGATATGATCAAAGCTGTCTTGGCACAGTACACTCTGGCTAACGCTCAGTTCAAGCCTCCAGTCATAACAAGTCAGAAGAAGATTAGTGAGAGACTGCTAGCCAGTTGGGAAAAGGCAAGAGATATCTCTCTTGGGAGAGAAAAACTTGCAGTTAAGGACAGCTTTGCCAAGCAACTGGACCAGTTATTTGACATAATTACTTGCAAGTGCCCAATTGTTCTCTGTCCTGAGTTTGGATGCGATCGTGACTGAAATCCGGGCCCACATCTCCTGTGTTGCAAGCGTGAACTGAGAAGATTCCTGTGATCAGAAATGGCATTTGTCAAAAGCACAGAGAAGACTGGCAGTATAGGGGCTCTCATGATTTCTAGCCAAGATATTCGGTCAAGAGACAGAAGGCTGCCACAGAGAGACAGAAGAGGAGAGTTGCCGAGGAAAAAAAAAGAGACTTGAGAAGGCCCAGGGTGAGGTAAAAAAGGCCGATGATTGGAGTCAAGCTAATTCAGAGTTTAATGACTTCCCCATGGCTGATCCGAGTGCTGACCAGGAGAATGGTGACTTTGTCCCTAACCCAGAAAATAATGATCCCAAACCTTCCAGGCATAAGATTCGAAATAGGAAAGATATCCCGAGCATAGCTCTGGCCAGCATGCGACACCACACTGGTCTCAAAGAAACTGCAGAGATAGCAACAGCTGCCTGGATTGACGGTGGTTTGATAACACCTGATGATGTTCACCTGGTGATAGATCATAACAAAGTAAGGAGAGCTCAGGAGAAACTTGTCAGTAACCTAGAAGAGGAGTTTGATAAGGGGATAAGAGAAAATGGAATCAATTGTTTGTTCTTTGATGGGAGAAGGGATGACACTAAAGTGTTCATGAAAGTTGTAGATTCTGACAAGTTGTTCCCTGCCATGGTGAAGGAGGAACACTACCCCTGCTGCAGTGAACCAGGAGGGAAGTATTTGTGGCATTTCACTCCAGAGAAAGATGACATCAGGAAACCAGCTGAGATAGTGGCAGATAACATTGTGAACTGGCTCAGAGAGAGAGGAGCGTAGACCAGACCCTGCAGGCCATTGGAGGGGACAGCACCAACACGAACACAGGGTGGCAAAGGGTCATACAGTGGATAGAGCGGAAGATTGGGAGGAAACTGGTCTGGTTGTTTGTGACCTCCACACCAACAGTGCCACTCAGGCTTACATCTGATCCAGGAGCTGGATGGCAAGACTCTTTCAAACAACAGATGGTCTGGTCCTCTTGGCAAGATGCTGGACTCTGCTGAGTTAGAAATAAATCCGAGCTTTAGAAAAAAATCACAGTTTGGCCCTCCACTCGTTGAGCTTGCACATACTGTCATTGTTGACCTGAGTACTGACCAGTACTATGGTTACATGATTTGCAGTGCCATCAAAACTGGGGGTCATGCTGATAGACTTGCTTACCTGCAGATAGGTCAGTCTCATTCTAGGTGGCTCACAACGGCTCTCAGGTTCTGCAGAATTTGGGTCGCTCATCATAAACTGAAAGGGAACCAGCTTCACAACCTGAGACTTATTGTCCAATTCATCGTGAGTGTCTACTTGCCAAATTGGTTCAACACCAAAGTCAAGTCATCGTTCTCCGAAGGTCCGAGGCATATTCTCTTCCAGCTTGAGCTTCTGAGGAGTCAGCCAAGGAAGGTTGTTCAGATTGTGGAGCAGACTGTGAGGAGATCTTCCTGGTATGCTCATCCCGAGGCAGTTCTGCAGACAATGCTCTGCAGTAAGGATGAGGAGGAGAGAAGAGTGGCAGTCAAAAAGATCTTGGATATGAGACTTATGAGAGGATCTGGGCATGACGAATCAGTTGGTGACGATTCCTTCAGGGTCAGGAAGACTCCTGAAGTCAATCTAGGTGCCAAGACCCTCACTGATCTCATAGATCTGGATAACATCCAGGCTGGCAGTGAGCCCCCTCTTACCTGCAGCCTCACCAATGTTCAAGTCAGAGCTTTCCTGGACAACCCCATGCATGTCCCTGCCTGGCCCTCGCACACCCAGAGTATAGAGCGTTGTGTACAGCAAGTGAGCGAGGCCAGCAGTCACGTGTACAGCCAGGAGAGGAGGGAAGGCTACATCCGAGCTCAGGTGGTCAGCAGGGAGGTGATGAGTAGAAACAGAAGCAAGAAAGACATGTTCTCTATGGTGTGCAGCAACACCGGGTCGTAGTAGTAAAACCGGTTTTTGTATTTGATGATTTTGTTTTCTAAAGGAATATTAAATTTAATAAATGTGTCAAGATCATTCTTTTCACTATTCTGGATCATTTTCATCCTAATAAATTAACCTGATACATTTACTTTACTTTAAATAAGCTATTTAGTGGTGTTGGTAAAAGGGTGGGAATACTGAATTTTCATAAGATTTCAAGTTACAATTTACCTAGCAAAAAATAAAAACTTTTCAAATCTGAAGATATCACATGATTCTGCACATAGAACTACATCATTAATACCATGGGCCAATTTTTCAAACTCAAAAAAAAAAATTCGCCTCCGTATGACACACCCTAATATGGCATTAACGTGCTTATTTTTAAAAAAGTAAGTCATCAGAATAACAGGACTGCATCTGTGATGTGATGGTACTCTGAAGGTCATCAAGAAACCGAATGACTCACCTAAAGGCGTCTTTGTCACTGTAGGTTCCACCACGGTCGGTGGCCCCGGGATACTCCCAGTCCAAGTCGAAGCCGTCAAATCCGAAGCGGTTCATGTATTCTGTATCACACAGGGAGAGAAGATTAGAAAATGACTCCCCTTACATAATAAAATAAGAGGAGTTATACAGGGATAAAAGTGGGTACTTGTATACTAATTAGATTTTAGTAGCTGCGAGCTATAACTGTACCGTAGCTCATTTCAAAATCGAACTATATAACATTTAATTTTATGAAAGGGTTTTGTTGCAGTCCTTAAATATCTGTGTTTTGTCACTAATTAAAAAATCGCTGTGACTGGTAAGTCACATCTGGTCATCCCAGAGTGAAAGTAACCTTGAGAAAAATGAGCATTGAATGTAACACTAAGGCTCCCAACTTCTCCCTGGTGTTGAAGGCTCTGCTCATAGGTTAAGTCCTTCCCCCTTGTGTCCAAGTTTAAGATGATCACCACATCTCTACATTGTTCGGTAGATGAAGACAAGACGGGAGGCAGACCATTCATGGGAGCAGTGCAAAGGCCTATTTTTGATGTGAGTGAATTTATGTGTTATTCAGGTTGTCAGCCAACCCTCATAAATGCACTCATATCCCCCCTCCACCATACACATCTGAATCACCCCTTCACACACCCATACATAGTAACTTCAACGAAAACTGGAATGATCACTGACCAACGACGCTGGCGATGAGCGAGGTCCTTCGCGCGGGGATCTGTACCATCTGGGAATACTTCTTGCCACCTTCTCCCCACCCTCCTATCGCTAACATCGAATTCACGTTGGGGTTGGCTTTGGCCAGGTTCGTGAAGTTTTGGAAACCATTCTTGTCCAAATCTAACTGAAGGTTCAAAGATAAAGAGATTAATGTAGGTTCTCAGCGTAGGTTTATGTAAAAAGGTTGGTGGAGATATGTGAGTGTTCACAGCCTACGTTGAAGGACTAAGAAAGTCGGAGAGCTAAAATGTGTTCTTGTTACTAGTTACCGGTGGCTGAATATGGTAGGTGGATAACATACTGGTCTGACTGAAAGAAAAAGGTTTACAGTATATGGACCATCCCAAGTGTTTCTCACCCTTGTAGGACAAAAATTTTCATGTTCATAAATAAATTATTAATTAAAAACTTGTGTTCATGACTTAGCAAAATAGTTCTAAAGTCTGGATATATATTAACAAATAATGATTACAGTAATATACATGAGTAAGGGATCTCTCACCTCAGGATCGAGCACTAAGATCTCCCAGGTTACATTGGAGACACCGACGAAAGAGTAAACAATGTGTGTACACTTTTCGACAGGGATGTCGCTGATGCCGTAGCTGCCGAGTCCAGGTCTGTATATGGCCCAGTTGGAGAAGTAGCAGACGATACGCGCCTTCCTATCTTTCATGGTGGCTACAGCTACTGCAACCATCACGCTCATCACTGCCACGCCCAACCACCACGTCCGTGCCATACTGAAACAAGAAGTAGTAACTTATTACGGATACTGTAGTGGCACAAGTACTTGATATGTCTCCTCATGACAAAAAAAAATCACTCTTCCATGGTAAAAGTTTAACCAACACGAGATGAAGTACTGTACTGTAACTGGCTCCAGATGTTACCACGTTGGCCTCTGTAAACATTAACCAGCAGCATTTTTGGTTGTGTAAAGAAATATCTTCCAGGAAGGGTTAGATGAATTAAGAACTGAACACTCGTGTTGTCTCGCTAGGGCTTGTAAGCGTGATTGTGAGACATTTCCTACCTATTATGATAGGCCTATTTTAGTTATATCATTCAAAATTTTAAATTACGTAGTTCGTTGTAATATGATTGATGAATAACAGCATGCTTCATGGGGCTTTATCAAAAAACCTTCGTCCGTGGTGTCAATTTGTTTCACATAAGAATTATAAAGATATCTTTTTACCGAATGTACACCATACTTTTGTAAGCATGTTTATTTTTCTTTGTATATATATATATATATATATATATATATATATATATATATATATATATATATATATATATATATATATATATATATATATATATATATATATATATATTTATATGTGTATGTGTTTCATAATTCTGGTGGTGTATTACTGAGCCATACAGTACATAAGGGTAAATGACTTCATGATCATTGTGTCAATACCCCATGGCGTTGGAATGTGGTAAAATCTATTGAGTGTTTTTAGTACAATTTATATACAATCTGATATGGATTTTACTTTAAATTTAAAAAATTCCTGCCATGTTGAATACAGGTTTCAGCCCGTCGTAAAAGTGAATGTCGTACACGCTCGAATACTCCAGGTGTGTTGTGAATGATCGTGGCATTGTCTTGCACTCGGCGCAACAATTCCTCGCGAGTCGGGACCTCTGCAGCATACACTTTACTTCTAACGTAACCTCACAAGTAGAAGTCAAGGAGATTTAGGTCAGGTAATCGAGGCGCCAATGGTACAGGGCCCTATCCACCCTGCCAGGATACCCAACATTTTGTAATTCCATTTTTACTCGAGCAAAATGAGCTGGGACGCCATCATACATGTACCACATCCTCCTTATGTATGTCTCATGAATACACCCCCAGAATTATGAAACGTAATTCATATTATTAGGTTACCAAAAGGAAACAAAAACGTAAAGATACAAGAGCTTTCGTGGTTATCTACAGTCCTATATTGTTTACTTATACAATTGTTGTAAGCGACGTAAGTAGGTTAAACCAAACGGCAATTGAGGGTCAAAATTGCCGAACACCAGGATCGCTCATGTGGAACAGGCATTTATTGTCCACACTGTCCCATTCAACTGGCAGAGACTAAAACAAGGCAAATGATTACTCATTATACTCAGTACCCTGTATAAACAAATCAGGTTTCACAATCCTTACCACTTGCTCCGATATGACAGGAGTCACAGGGGTCTTTTGAATATTAGTAATGCGCCCCAGAGTAATAAATAATAATTAACAATGTTTTATACAGTATGTTGACTTGCAGAGAGAGAGAGGGGGGGAAGGGGGTTTATATGTAATGCAGTGTATAGTGCAGTGTAGTGTAGTTGTAGTGTAGTGTAGTGTAGTGTAGTGTAGTGTAGTGTAGTGTGTGGCCTTCAGGAAATCGCACCTAGAGGCAGAAGGTGACAACTATCAATTTGGATTACTTTCCCTAAACTTTGTGTGTGTGTGTGTGTGTGTGTGTGTGTGTGAGTAGCACACCTGCCCCTGTAGATAGCGTGTGCTGAAGTTTGTCATGGTGTGCGGCCTAAGACTGTGACCTGAAAAATGGAGGAGCACAAACTGTCAGCAACTCATACTTTTATCCTCTTCGCCACTGATCGGCTCGTTAGCTGCTTGGGCGATCGGTCACGTCTCTGATTACTTTTCCTTTTCATTTATCTTCTTCACCAAAAGATCGGCTCGCTAGCCGCCCGGGCGATCGGTCACGTCTCTGTCACGCATTGTTGGCAAATACTGGGCATGCACCGGCTCCTGAATGTATCTAAACCCGCTCCAGTGTTGGTCAAGTCTTGTCTTGAAAGAGCTCACACTCGGTGCCGTCACAACACTCTCTGGTAGATTGTGCCAAGAGTTTATAACCCTTACTCCGAAAAAGCTTGCCTTCACAGTTTTCTGGACTTGCGGCTTCTTCAATCGTGAGCTGTGACCCCTTGTGGGGCGAGCGTCCGCCAGCTCCAAGTAAGGACACTCGACTGAGTAGTGCCCCCTGAGATGCTTATACACCTCTACTAGGTCCTCCCTTACCCGTCTGTAGTATAAGCTAGGCAAGTTCAGGCACTCCAATCTCTCAGGGTAGCTGAAGTGCCGAAGTGCAGGCACCAGTCTGGTGGCCCTCCTTTGAACATTTTCAACCAACTGACAGTCCTTAGCATATCTCTGGGACCAGACGGAGTGACAGTACTCCAGATGGGGAAGCACTTCACTCCTGAAGATCGTTACTAGGGACGGACCTTCTAGATATCTGAACGACCTTCTTATAAGACCCAATAATTTATTTGCCTGGTTTACCTTCTTCTCGCAATGACCCGAGAACTTCAGCTCATTGTCAACATACATAGCTAGGTCCTTCTCACATTCCGTCTCAACTAGTGCAGTTTCTTCATCCCGTTGGGACATAAGATAGGCCTCCTTACCGTTGGTACACCCCAGGTGCATCCTCTTACACTTCGTGATATTGAATCTCAGCAGCCGTTTCTTCGACCATTCCTGGAGCCCACAGAGGTCCTTCTGCAGCTCTTCACAGTCCGCTTGGTTCTTAATTTCCCGAAATAACTTGGCGTCATCGGCAAACATATGTATGGAGGAGTGTACAACGTCATGCATGGCATTTATGAAACAAACAAACAACAGCGGGCCCAATACACTGCCCTGTGGTACCCCACTTGTGACAGGTACGGATGACGATTTCGTACCATTCATCACCACACACTGCTTGCGGTCATGTAGAAAGTCTTCTATCCACGCTAGGACATTTCCCCGAATTCCGTACCCTTCCAGTTTGATTTTCAGCGTTTCATGGGGGTACACTGTCGAAAGCCTTGGCAAAATCTAGGTAAATATTGTCGATATTACCACCCCGTTTCAGTATATGGGTCCAAATATCCAATACCTTGAGCAGTTGTGTTAAGCAGGAGCGCCCCGGCATAAAACCGTGTTGGCAATCCTTTACAAGGTTGTTCCATATTAGATGTTCCATTGCGGCATCTCTGATAATACTCTCAAGTACTTTACATATTATGCTGGTCAGGCTCACCGGTCTATAGTTGTTCGTGGAGTGACGATCGCCCTTCTTGAAGATAGGACTCACATAAGCCACTTTCCAATCACTGGGGACCATTTGTTCATCCAGGCCTTTACAAAACAGGATCTTCAGGGGCTCTGCAAGCTCGTTGCACAACTCTCTTATGGACCTTTAGCCTGGACATTTTTTTTTAATACTCTGTGAACACAATGTGGGTCAGTGCTGTGTCGAACCGTCTGTCCTCAAACGCAGGAAGGTTAGTTGCATCCTCTCTTGTGAACACCAAGGAAAAGAAGCTGTTCAGTGCCTCAGCTTTATCCTGGTCAGAATCTGCGTAACTACCATCCACCAGCCTCAGGTCTGTTACTCCTACTCGCGTTTTCAATTTCGACTTTGCATAGCGGTACACCTTTTCAGCCCTTCTACACTCTATCTTTCCTTGGTTTCTGGCTCTTGCATACATCCTCCCGTCTTGCTCATCGTTTGACCCAACCCACGTCTTGAATTTCTGGGTTTTCTTCTTAATTTTGTCGACCGCAGCATGGTTCATGTGTAGGGGTCCCCTCGTATTCCTAGAAGCACTGGGTTTGGTCTTGGGTATATATTTATCGATCAAATGGGTCACTTTACTAGCTATGATATTCAGCGTAGTGTCTGCGTTCTTGTACCTTAATGAATCAGGCCAGTTGATACCCCTCATCTGTTCCCTCATTCCATTGTAATTTCCCTTGTAATATTTGCACCTTGGCCTGGCCTTATCCTGAACTAGGTAACAGTTAAATCTGAATGACAACACTATATGGTAACTGGTGCCAACTGGGGCAAGGTGTTCCAGTTTGGCCACCATACCCTCCTCGTTTGTTATGATGAGGTCAAGTGACTTGGGTGTTTGCTCCCCCTCTGTAATGTGTCGGGTCTCTAACATGTTGGAACAGAAAATTTTCTCTCAGAGTGTCTACAAAAAGAGTAGTAGGGTTATTCAAGTCATTCGGGGTGGACTTGTTTCTCCAGCCGATGTCGCCATAGTTAAAGTCCCCCATGATAAGGAGGTGGCTAGAGTTGAGCATTGCTGCGTTGTTTATTAAGGTTCTTAAGTTCCTTTGATTTAGTGGGCCACAGTTTGGGGATCTGTAGATACACCCGACGATAAGTAAGTCCCCTCCCTTTAATTTAATTTTACACCACTTGGACTCTTCAAAAACATCCTCTCCCTGTACCCTCGCCTGGCTGGCTCTAAGGTCTTGCCTAGCATAGATAACCACACCCCTCTTGCAAGCTTCTTGAGAAATGTTCGTAAATGAGTCATATCCAGCAATACTGAACTCACATTCCTCTGGGTCGATTCTCCTGTTCTTGTACAACAGTTCTACAACTCCTAAAATATCTGGTTGGTGTACTTTCAGTAGTGTTTCAAACTCCTCTCTCTTATTGAGAAACGTGTCAGTATTAGTGTACATGACATTAAAGCCAGAATTTGTTCTCGGTAACGTCTCTGCTCTTAGTAGTAACCCCGCTCCCCCCCTCCCCATTCTCAGAAGCTGCAGTATTTGCTAAGTACACTGGATTTTGCACAATGACACACTTATGGAAGGCCAGACGAATGTTGGCCCTATGGAAGCTACGTGAACACCTCGAGTGTTATTAACAGGGAGTAATAGTTCTTCCACCACATACCTTCCTGAGGTGACCAGACAACAGAAAACGACAGGAAATTCAAGTGTCATAAATGAAGATAGTTTTTGCGCTACTGGAAATGATCATACCACAATATTATCTTATTCTGTGTAAAGTCAAGCACGTTTAGTAAGATAAAGTAGCTTTCTATCATGTCTACCTCAGTGTTTATTAGTGTCATTATATGAATATTAAGATACCTGTATTATTTATCCAAATCTTTGCTGATATATATGTTCATGAACAAACTTTCTGAGCTTGTGTAAATGTTGTGTTGGCAGGATGAAGTCTTTCCACCGGAGAATTACTTAATTTACCTCATGATTCAATTCCTTAAGTAACGTTAGGTTAGATTAAGTTAGGTTCATGTTAAAACCATGTTAGTAGGCCGGTTGGCCTGTGCATTAGGGTGTGTCATAGGAGGGAAGATCAGCTAAAACTAATGGCCCATCACTTTTTTGGTAGATTTTAGTGTATATAAACAGAAAATAATTTCAGTTTCAATATTTTGCAACCTTTTGCTAGGTAAATTTTAGCGTGAAATTTATCGAAAATCTAACGTACAGCTGCATTAGTGCATTACAATTAAATAGTGAACATTGCTTTCTGACACCATTCTTCTTTCAACCTTTAACAATATTTTTCTATTTCCAGATTCTGATAATTTTATAAGTTGATAATATTTGCGATGACAGCATATCTGGACGAGAACCCAAAAATCAACCATATGATCTTCTTTCTTAGGTTGTCGCAGAGAGAAGTTCCTGAAGTCGGAGTTGCCCATACATTGAGAGATGCTTTGAATACGAACTGTTTTATCAGGCAAATCAGTGAAAAGAACAGAACTTCCTAGAAGCAAAGACATTGCCAGTGATATGACCAAAGCTGTCTTGGCTGATACACTCTAGCTACCTTTCAGTTCAACCTACCAGTCATAACAAGTCAGAAGATTAGTGAGACTGCTAGCCAGTTGAAGGAAGGCAAAGAGGAAAACGTGCGGTCAGGACAGCTTTGCCAAGCAGCTGGACCAGTTATACGACGCAATTACTTGCAAGTAGCAATTGTTCTCTGTCCTGGAAGTTTGGATGCGATCGTGACTGTAAATCCAGAGGCCCACTCCTGTATTTTGCAAGCGTGAACTGAAGATTCCTGTGATCGAACTGGCATTTTGTCAAAGCACAGAGAGAAGACTGGCAGTATAGGGGCTCTCATGATTTCTAGCCAAAGATATTCCGGAGTCAAGAGACAGGGAAGCTGCACAGAAGAGACAGAAGGGAGAAAGAGTTGCCGAGGAAAAGAGACTTGAGAAGGCCCAGGGTGAGGTAAAAAAGGCCGATGATTGGAGTCAAGCTGATTCAGAGTTTAATGACTTCCCCATGGCTGATCCGAGTGCTGACCAGGAGAATGGTGACTTTGTCCCTAACCCAGAAAATAATGATCCCAAACCTTCCAGGCATAAGATTCGAAATAGGAAAGATATCCCGAGCATAGCTCTGGCCAGCATGCGACACCACACTGGTCTCAGAGAAACTGCAGAGATAGCAACAGCAGCCTGGATTGACGGTGGTTTGATAACACCTGATGATGTTCACCTGGTGATAGATCATAACAAAGTAAGGAGAGCTCAGGAGAAACTTGTCAGTAACCTAGAAGAGGAGTTTGATAAGGGGATAAGAGAAAATGGAATCAATTGTGTGTTCTTTGATGGGAGAAGGGATGACACTAAAGTGTTCATGAAAGTTGGAGATTCTGACAAGTTGTTCCTTGCCATGGTGAAGGAGGAACACTACTCCTGCTGCACTGGTGCAGTGAACCAGGAGGGAAGTATTTGTGGCATTTCACTCCAGAGAAAGATGACATCAGGAAACCAGCTGAGATAGTGGCAGATAACATTGTGAACTGGCTCAGAGAGAGGAACGTAGACCAGACTGCAGGCCATTGGAGGGGACAGCACCCTTACGAACACAGGAATTGTGAGGGGTCATACAGTGGATAGAGCGGAATATTAGGGAGGAAGCTGGTGCAGTTGGCATGAGCCTCCACACCTTGGGAGTGCCATCAGACATCTGATCCAGGAGCTGGATGGCAAGACTCTTTCAAACAACAAGATGGTCTGGTCCTCTTGGCAAGATGCTGGACTCTGCCACTGAGTTAGAAATAAATCCGAGCTTTGAAAAAATCACAGTTGGCCCTCCACTCGTTGAGCTTGCACATACTGTCATTGACGACCTGAATTTCAGTACTATGGTTACATGATTTGCAGTGCTATCAAGAGCTGGGGTCATGCCTGATAGACTTGCTTTACCTGCGAATGGAATTCCAGTCACATTCTAGGTGGCTCACAACGGCTCTCAGGTTCTGCAGAATTTGGGTCGCTCATCATAAACTGAAAGGGAACCAACTTCACAACCTGAGACTTATTGTCCAATTCATCGTGAGTGTCTACTTGCCAAATTGGTTCAACACCAAGGTCAAGTCATCGTTCTCCAAAGGTCCGAGGCATGTTCTCTTCCAGCTTGAGCTCCTGAGGAGTCAGCCAAGGAAGGTTGTTCAGATTGTGCAGCAGACTGTGAGGAGATCTTCCTGGTATGCTCATCCCGAGGCAGTTCTGCAGACAATGCTCTGCAGTAAGGATGAGGAGGAGAGAAGAGTGGCAGTCAAAAAGATCTTGGATATGAGACTTATGAGAGGATCTGAGCATGACGAATCAGTTGGTGACGATTCCTTCAGGGTCAGGAAGACTCCTGAAGTCAATCTAGGTGCCAAGACCCTCACTGATCTCATAGATCTGGATAACATCCAGGCTGGCAGTGAGCCCCTCTTACCTGCAGCCTCACCAATGTTTAAGTCAGAGCTTTCCTGGACAACCCCATGCATGTCCCTGCCTGGCCCTCGCACACCCAGAGTATAGAGCGTTGTGTACAGCAAGTGAGCGAGGCCAGCAGTCACGTGTACAGCCAGGAGAGGAGGAAGGCTACATCCGAGCTCAGGTGTGGTCCAACCGAAATTGATGAGTAAAACAGAAGCAAGAAAAGACATGTTCTCTATGATTGTGCAGCAACACGGGTAGTAATGGTAAAACCGGTTTTTGTATTTGATGATTTTGTTTCAAAAGGAATATTAAATTTAATAAATGTGTCAAGATCATTCGTTTTCACTATTCTGGATTATTTCATCAACCAATTAACCTGATAAATTTACTTTACTTTAAATAAAGCTGTTTAGTGTTGGTAAAGGGTGGGAATAATGAATTTTCGCAAGATTTCAGGGTGCAAAATTTACTGTAAAATGAAATCTTTTCAAATCTGAAGATATATCAGATGATTCTGCACATAGAACTTCCATCAATTTAATACACTTTGGGCGATTTTTCAAACTCAAAAAAAAAAAAAATTCGCCTCGTATGACTTCCTACTGTAGGAGGAATGGGCGAGATAGGGCAGGAAAGGTCAACTGGGTGAGTATACACAAGGTCAACAGAGGTCAGGAGCCAAGAGGTACAGATCTCCGTGGGTCATGGTGGTCATACTATATAACTGTACTGTAGAAGGTATTGTTTCTCTCTCTCTCTCTCTCTCTCTCTCAGATAACCCCCAAGTTTGTTATGACTCTTCCTGGACAGTGTATTTTTATCTTCAAATCGAATATGTTATCGTGTATCTCTTGTTAGAACGAGGGAACAAATAATTTATTGAATAATGGCAGGTTGAGGGAGAGGGCGATGTACTCTACAGAACTAAACAAATAATTTTTTGGAAATACATTGTTTTTAACATTCAGTGCCATAATATTCTGAATTGTACTGTTTAACTATAATCTGCCTACGCTACCGTTCACGGGATGAATATGGGTGCACAATAAACTAGCCGCTCTATGTGGCAAAATTCAAAAGCGGATCCCCGCCTTTTTTATTACATACTAGGAAACATCTCACACTCACACACACGTATAGATGATCAGTGAGGAGGAGCCTCGACCTGAGCCCTGACAGAACGTTACAGGTGTACTATTTCGTCAGGCCGCGGTTAGGAAGTATATGAGAGTGATTTTGGAAGTTATATTTATGTTCCATATAACATATTTATGGTTTATGTGTGTGTGTGCGTGTGTGTGTGTGTGTGTGTGTGTGTGTCTGTCTGTCTGTCTGTCTGTAATTATGTTAGCTTATGTTTGGTTAGTTATTAGTTGGAGTAAGTTGTCGTGGAGATTTTTCAGGTTAGGTTAGATTAGATTAGGTTAGGTTGTGTTAGATTAGGTTAGTTATTAGTTGGAGTAAGCTGGAGTTAAGATTCTTCTGGATATACAAAACACTAAAGTTATTATCCAGCGTAATCCTCCCACACACCCCAGCAAAATGATTCACAATGGAGACTGATTAATGAATGCTTGTGTTGTGATAATAATTCCTCTTATTGATTAACGAACTTTAAATAAAATGGAACAAGGATGAGTGATGGTTGTTGAACTGATATAGAAATGTTAAGTGGTAGTAGATATAGTGTAAAATAAGTCATTGAGTGATACTGTAGTTGTGCAGTACCCAAGTTTGGTTCACTTGTATGTTACTGAGGAAATTATTCCATCAGGATTTTTTTACAAGGATGATTGGTGTACCTGAAGTTGATGATCGTTTTTTTTTATTTTTTTTTTTATTATTATAATGGTTGCCCCTCTTGTAATGAGAATGGCCAGGCCCAAGGGCCACCTAAGCGTGAATTTGTTTAAGGTGTTGAAGCTGTCGCCAACACAACAACCACACCCTGAGTTAATGAGCTGAGTGACCCAGTGTCAAGGAATAGTCCGTGGCCAACTGCACTGGCTAACCATTACCCCGTAACACGACGCGCGAATCGATTAACATCCAGGTCCCCAATTACTGTTGGGTAGACAGAGGTAAATGACGCAAAGAAACTTGCTCATGGTCTCACCCTGCCCGGAAATGGAACCCGGGTTCATTCGCTTGCGAGGCGAGCAAGCTGACAATTACACCGTGTGTCGCCAACGTACACACACACACACCCACACACGTACGTCTCCTGAAGTAGATATGAGAGAGAAAGAGAGAGAGATCTAAGCAGCTTATTATCATCCTACACCAACAGGAAGCGACAGACAGACAGACAGACACATCACAACCACCAAGTTTTTCTCAAATTAACATAATCTCCTGTCGTCGTGTCCGTGTGGCTGTCGTGTTTGTCAATCCAGCAATTTCTCTTCTTTCTTCTCTCATGATTATTTCTTCTTTTATTTAATTTTTTTGTTGATTTTCGTCTTCATTTCTTCAATTAAAATTTTCGTGATTTCTTTCCTTCCCTCTAACCTTCTTTCTTTCCTTGCCTCTATCCTTCTTTCTTTCCTCGCCATCCTCTTTATTTTCACCCTTCCATCATCTTTATCAGTTTTTCAATTTTCCCTGTCTCCTTCCTCCCTTCCTTTTCCTATTCTCATCTTTCCTTCAACCTTCCCTCCTTCATAATTCATCTCCATCTCTCCCTCTATTCCTTCCTTCATCACCATCATATAAAATCATACTCGCTTCCCCCCCTCCCCTCCCCCCTCCCCTCCCTCCTCTCCCCTCGAAAAAAAAATATTCATCCCATCTTAAAAATTCACGTTTCCTTTGCCACTGAGATCACCTACCCTGACCTTACCTTTACTTTGACCTGACCTGACCTCTCCAGAATGATGCCTTATACCTTATACCCAAACGATGTATACCCATACACCAAATGAAACTCGAAGAGACTGACTATAATGTGTGTGTGTGGATATTAATCTGTTATCATTCAATCAAAAGTTTATAAGGTTTTACAAAGTTGTTTTCATTTTAATGTGGACTGGAGACCCTGTATAATATAAGTTGACTAATACTATACTTATGAGTGGGAGTAAACACTAATTCACATCTCTCTCTCTCTCCCTCTCTCTCTCTCCAGTCTATTTCCCTCGTCTACTCTCTCAATAATATCTTTCTCTCAATCTACATCACTCTCTCTCTCTCTTTCTCTCTCCCAGAATATCAACAGTGAGTAAATATAAATAACCACACGATTTTACAGAATAGGGATATATATGTGTTAGAGAGAGAGAGAGAGAGAGAGAGAGAGAGAGAGAGATAAACTAACCATGGGACCTGATCTATCACTCATTTGAACCTAACCTAACCTCAACTATGCTTACAGAACCATTCCCCTCCATTCCCCCACCCCTCGGCCCCCAGCCCTTGACTGTAGGAGGAATGGGCGAGATAGGGCAGGAAAGGTCAATTGGGTGAGTATACACAAGGTCAACAGAGGTCAGGAGCCAAGAGGTACAGATCTCCGTGGGTCATGGTGGTCATACTATATAACTGTACTGTAGAAGGTATTGTTTCTCTCTCTCTCTCTCTCTCTCTCTCTCTCTCTCTCTCTTTCTCTCTCTCTCAGATAACCCCCAAGTTTCTTATGACTCTTCCTGGACAGTGTATTTTTATCTTCAAATAGGATATGTTATCGTGTATCTCTTGTTAGAACGAGGGAACAAATAATTTATTGAATAATGGCAGGTTGAGGGAGAGGGCGATGTACTGTACAGAACTAAACAAATAATTTTTTGGAAATACATTGTTTTTAACATTCAATGCCATAATATTCTGACTTCTACTGTTTAACTATAATCTGCCTACGCTACCGTTCACGGGATGAATATGGGTGCACAATAAACTAGCCGCTGTATGTGGCAAAATTCAAAAGCGGATCCCCGCCTTTTTTATTACATACTAGGAAACATCTCACACTCACACACACGTATAGATGATCAGTAAGGAGGAGCCTCGACCTGAGCCCTGACAGAACGTTACAGGTGTACTATTTCGTCAGGCCGCGGTTAGGAAGTATATGAGAGTGATTTTGGAAGTTATATTTATGTTCCATATAACATATTTATGGTTTATGTGTGTGTGTGTGTGTGTGTGTGTGTGTGTGTGTGTGTGTGTGTGTGTGTGTGTGTGTGTGTGTCTGTCTGTATTTAGGTTAGCTTATGTTTGGTTAGTTATTAGTTGGAGTAAGTTGTAGTGGAGATTTTTCAGCTTAGGTTAGATTAGATTAGGTTAGGTTGTGTTAGATTAGGTTTGTTATTAGTTGGAGTAAGCTGGAGTTAAGATTCTTCTGGATATACAAAACACTAAAGTTATTAGCCAGCGTAATCCTCCCACACACCCCAGCAAAATGATTCACAATGGAGACTGATTAATGAATGCTTGTGTTGTGATAATAATTCCTCTTATTGATTAACGAACTTTAAATAAAATGGAACAAGGTTGAGTGATGGTTGTTGAACTGATATAGAAATGTTAGGTGGTAGTAGATATAGTGCAAAATAAGTCATTGAGTGATACTGTAGTTGTGTAGTTTCCAAGTTTGGTTCACTTGTATGTTACTGAGGAAATTATTCAATCAGGCTTATTGTCTGACAGGTCTCGTCTCTCTTATGGCATTTGGCTAAATTAAGGTATTAAGTTTTCATAAATTTTAAACTATTACACTGTGGTTATATTACGACATATTAAACGATTACAGTGTTATATTACGACATATTAAACGATTACAGTGTTATATTACGACATATTAAACGATTACAGTGTTATATTACGACATATTAAACGATCACATTGTCTATATAACGACTTATCACCAATAAAAGAAAATATATAGTTTTTGTATATGTTTATCGCTACACATTATTTATGTGTTTCTGAATAACATAGCTGATTAATCAATGTTATTTATCACATATCACTTTAATAAGTATTTCAGCTTTCCTAACCTTATATAACATGTTTACCATCACGTGACACAGACAGACTCTCTCTCTGAGGTAAAACGGAGTTAGATACACGTCTCTCTCTCTCTCTCTCTCTCTCTCTCTCTCTCTCTCTCTCTCTCTCTCTCTCTCTCTCTCTCATGATCTAACATAACTCTTGGAAACTTCTGAATTAAACACCAGTAATATATCTTTGTACGATAGTTCCCCTTATGTTGTTAAATATGTATAAACTATCGAGAAATAATTAACAAAATAGTTACGTAACATCAAGTGTGTGTGTGTGTGTGTGTGCGCGTAATAAGGAGGACTAACAATCTTCACCTTACTGTAAGATCCTCCCACTTCACTACACATATCAACAGTAATCTGAAAATAAACCAGAGTAGAACATGTTCCCGCCTTGTTATCCTGTTAATTACGTTTGCGTGTCAATTGGTCGTTAACACCACCAGGTAACGTAATTACTAACGAAGTAATTTTATCTTCGAGGATTGTAATGCATGTTCCATTGTTCTTAATTCCTTTGGCCAGACCACCAAATTGTTTCGCCCAGGTAATGATGATACAGGTGGACAGTTATGTTATGTATTTTAAAACGAAAATTTCATATGGTGCCGGAGTGTGTGTGTGTGTGTGTGTGTGCGTGTGTGTGTGTGTGTAGGTAGGTAAACAGCAGAGGTAGTGAAGCTTGTTGTCATAAACCATGTACACCTCCCTCCTATTCTGTGTATTACATGTTAGTTGTGTCTTTATCGTGTTGGTCATTTATCCCTTATAAGTTAACACCCCCCCGTATTGTTATTTTGTTCTACTCATTCTCTTACACTTATTTCTCTACGTACTTAGGAGTCACATTGAGTCAAATCTTTTTCTATTTAATATTTCAGGTTTTACATATTCGTGCATAGGATCTTTACTCATTACTAAATCTTACCTTTATATATAGGACAATTTCCCCCATAATTACGAACTTTTACTTCAATACATCAACGTTTTGTCCGTAAATTGTTTTTGGTTATTTCTTACACCCAAAATAATTAAGTTACGATTTATTTTGAAGTTCATCGGGAATGTAGTTTATAAATATCACCACTTGATTGTTAGGTTAGGTTAGGTTAGGTTAGGTTAGGTTAGGTTAAGTTAGGTTAGGTTAGGTTAAGTTTGGCCGTAGGTATAGTGTCTGGCCCGGTGAGCGAGGTATGGCTGTGAAAACGGGTCACAGTTTTATTTATCTCAAGTTGTATATTTATATTTTATAAACTAAAAAGAGTCAACAACATTTTCTTTATACACCAGTGTACAGTATAGTACGAGTATACAGTGTTGTGTATGGTGTATAACGAGGCCGCTCCTGTGTATGATGTCTTTGTCTTGTTGTGTATGTATGTATTGTTACTCGTATGATGTACTGTATGGTAGGGTTGCCATCACTCAGTTTAAGATAACTTTAATCGCTAGATTTAAGGTCCCCTAAAAATGTTGTCAGTCGCTGTTCATAATTCAATCTGTCTACTCTGATTGGATCTAATTTCATGGATCTCTAGTTATTATCAATCATCTCTTTATTTTTTATGACAATTCGTGAAACTTTACATTTTAATTTTTAATTAGTTTTTCGCTCAGTGAATCTCATTTGTCTCTTGAAATTTAACTTCTGTTTGATTCTTGACGTAATTATCTGACGTGGTACTTTATTTTATTATTGTTAAGTTTACACTCACACACACACACACACACACACACACACCCACCGTCTCTCTCACTCTGTTGTTTAAGGTGAGAAAGTGTGAGAAAGTTTACACACATTAGGTGGGAAAATGTTCCTCACTTTGCGGGCCTCGATAGGGTAAATGATCTCATCTCGTGTCCCCAGAGTGAAGAAAAAACGTCTCGTGTTTGAGTCGGTGAGGCAGCAAACGTTCCTTACGCTGTGAGCTGAGAGTTAAGCTAAAGTGCCTGGATACATACATACATACATCGTTGTTCAGATAGATATTTAGTAAAATCGTATTACATGTTTACAATGATTCAGCACGTACTGTACAAGCAATATACATACTGTAGACAGTGTAGACATACAGCTGAAGTCTTTAAAACACGTAATGATGTTGGTAATTACACTTGTCCACAACGATCAGAAATTATATAGAACTCTTTATCATTGTTCTAGACATTGGGGAAAATGTTCTAGTTTCTATTAGTAAATCTGAAGGTAAGTTTCATCTCTTGTGTTCAATGAAGTTGGAATAGGTTGAGACTGAGTTATTTGCGAGGCGAATTGTGTGTTTTCATCCCTGGAAAAATATGTACTCAAGGAAGAAATTGGGAAAAATAGTAGGTTTAAAGTGTTGAGTTTGGTGAATTTTCCATCTAAGAAGTTGAATAAGTCGACTGTTTGTTTATGGTGTGGCAAGATATTACACCTCTCCCTTCCCTTCCCTTCCCTTCCCTTCCCTTCCCTTCCCCTCCCTTCCCCTCCCATCATCGTGTGAATTCTGCGTCAATTTGTTTTCTTATGCATGAGTGAAGTAGATTTTCATGTCATTGTTACATCACTGTTGAACATGCACAGTTGTTATGGGAAGTGTTAGGGAGGGAAGGATGAAAGAAGAGGGAGGGGAAGGGGAGAGAGTGAGGAGGAGGGAGGACAAATGGGAGAGAGAGAGGACAGGTGAAGGCGGGGAGGACAGGTGGAGGCAGGGGAGGACAGGTGTAGGCGGCGTCACCTACGTTAACCTCTTACTGCTGATAATTCCTTTCATTTTCCACCTGAACTCTAATACTGCATTTATCTATAACTAAATACGGTAATTATTCAGTCAACACCGCCATTCGATTTATACCAACTTTTAATATCGCGTTACCTTAAAAATTGAATTTCAGTATGGGAAACAACCTGATTCTCCCAAGAAAGAACTATTATATTATCGGTAAATTTTCAGTTTCAGCCCCAACTACTGTTCGATCATAAATACCCTATTATCACCATTATTAGTCCTAGTTTATTATACCATGTAAAGTTCTTTCCCTAAAACGTATCTTACCTTGTGTATATTTTATAGATGATGGGAGTTGTTTCAGCGTTGAGAAACAACACCTTGTGAAGTGTCAGTCAGAGAAGTTCAAAAGGAAATTTTCTCCTTTTTACTAAAATCTTCAACAATTAAGTCGTTCGGTGACAACTTATCTTCATTAATGTCAACGGCTTAAAATATTAATTTTTTTGTTTTTTGTAATGGTTCAAGTACACGAGATTGTATCTTTTTTCTAATCGAGAAACACCCACACACACACACACACTATGACGTCGACGTCATCAGCCTCGCCTATTACCATTGGTCACAAGTTCTTGACGTCATCAGCCTCGCCTATTCTCATTGGTCACAAGTTCTTGTCGAAAACTTATAAGTTGGTTCATTATTGGAGATATTAATTATTCTGTATAGCTTAATATCAGATTATTACGGAAAATAAGAACTATACAGTTAAGTGTATTCAACTTATTCAATGATTTTGTTATTAATAATCTCTTTTGTCTTGTTTTTTAATTTATTGATAACTTATCGACATGAATCACGACTATTGTTTTAGTTTGTAATCAAAATTAAAAACAGCTGAAAGATCTGATACATTCCTAGTTGAATTATCATTTATTTTTATTGCTTGAATATAACAAATTTGTTTATCGTAGAGAGTATTAGTTTTAAATTCATTTATATAGAAACATCCTCGCTGTGTTATGTCGGTACTTAGGAATTTTGATTTAACTCTTTAATTCGTACAAAAAAAAAAATATGTAACTATTCGTTCCATAACTTTTGAATAGTTGCTATGCTTGTAGTTTTTATGAATCATAATTAAGAAAGAATAGAAGATGAGCTATTATAAAGAGTAAGTCAGTGAAGGCATATACAGTACATACAGAATATTAAACAATTATTCCTGATCTTATGAAACATGGACATAACCAACATGTAGTTGCCAGTTTGGGTTTTGGTTTTGCGGTAAATAGCCTATCCGGGTACAGGTGCATATTTTCCGTAATAACCTGATTTTAAAGCTTTAAAGATTAATTAATATTTCCAATAATGAACCAAATTCAAATTTTTTCGACAAGAACTTCCGACCAATGAGAGCAAGCCTGGCTGATGACGTCATAAACGTTAATATTATGTGTGTTTTATCGCTCAGAAAAAACAAAACAAAATCTCTTGTACTCGACTCCAGTTTGTAAAAACTTGGAACATTTTGAATAGAGCACATAACAGAGGATAAATTATCACCAAGAGACTTATAGTTGAAGAAGAACAGTGACTTGTAAAAATCTCAGACTGACGCTCAAGGAGGTGAAGTTTCTCGTAACTGAAAAAAATATCTTTCATCTCCAATAAAAAAAGGTAATATACCTTTCAGGACAGATTTTGTTTTATATTGCTTAAGTAATATTAACATATAATTGTAGTAGTGGTGCTCCAAGTGTAAAATGAACAGCAGTAAATGATTAACATAGTCAGGTGTCCTCGGCTGTTGTATTCGTAATTCAAGATATCTGGAGGTGCCGTGCTCTGTCGTGTCCTGTAAGACCCGTGGCTGTCCTTAATATGGGGTAGTTTATTGTGTGCCTCTTCTTTACCTAACGGCCAGGTGGCCAAGTCAAGGGAAGACCAGTGGCCTGTGTAGGATCCCTCCATTGATCTTGTTAATTTTGTCTAGGGCTATTTTGAAGCCCAGTACTGTTCTCGATTCCACGGCTTGAGCACGGAGAACGGCCTATAGATCTATCACTCTCTGTCACTCTATGTGAAGAAGTATTTCCTTGTGTTCGTTCTGCATGATAGCTTGGTGAGCTTGAAGTTGTCCCTTCGTGTTGTCCCTTTCAAGATTTTAATTGTTTTAATGAGATCTGTTCTATTGGGCTTTTTTCTGAATAGTTGTTCGTCTTGAGGCCCTAAGTTTACTTGGATAATCGAGATG
>NW_024747452.1:0-42898 GCF_018991925.1 Homarus americanus
ACGTATATCCTGGCTCCCATCCTTTGAATTTGGCGCGCCCGGCGTGTGAGGCGTGAGGGGGGGTGGGAGGGTCTGTGAGGCGTCGTCTTCCTCATAATCCTCATATAAATTTCCCAGCAAATCGTCGTGGACAGACATCTCGTGCTTGGTATTGTTGCGATGGGAAAGACAAGGAGAATAAGGTGAAGTGCTATATTTTCGCCAATGGATTTGCTTAAGTGCAGGAACTGGCTGGCAAGTAAAAGAGTACTGACTGTAATATTTGTCAAGTGAGAGGAGGCGGCTAGCGGCGGTGTATTCCTCCGCGCGCCCGGGCGAGCTGGCTCAGTGGGAGGGGACGCGGGCAGTGGCTTGCGAGCCTCCGTGGATGGGGGGTGTATGCCGGAAGTGCTGTCTTGGAAACTGGGCTGAAGGCGTGTCTGCTACCTGTAGGGCCGCAGAAACATAGCAAAGAGACATGAAAGGCACTGCACTTCACTTAGGGCACTTCACAAGGTCACAAAGCACTTTAAATCCAGGGGCACTGTGGAGTATATCTTCTGGGCGGGAAACACGAGGCCGGGAAACAGACGGGGGCCGGCTCTTGAGGCTTGTAAACTGTCGTGTTGGAGCTACTCAACTGCGCCATGTGGTGTGGTGGATGTAATCCTAGACAAGGTTCTTGAAACTCCAGGGCACGAGCAGTAGATATATTCAATAAGTGTACAAGACTGGGCGTAATAGCCAACCGATACAGGAGCGGTTACTAGGGACCCCGGACCGTAGGTAGGCCGAGGCCGATCTGAGGGAAATTAGCTAGCCAGGCAAGGGGAGTTGCTAGACATTCCTAGGACAATAAATGAGGTCTTCTAATTACTCGACTAGCGCGGTACAGACATAGTACATCGGGACATAGTAAATGAACATAAGCATTAGACATAAGCATGGACATCAGACATGCTATAATAATATGTAGTAATACAGACATGTGAATAAATGGTACAATGAATGGTAACAAGAGTCCTGGTGTCAGGCGTGTTCACATATCTTGGTATGTACATATCTATACAAACAGGACAGATACAAGTACACTTACAGGACAGATATAGGTACACTTAACAGGACAGATACAGGTACACTTAACAGGGCAGATACAAGTACACTTAACAGGGTAGATACAGGTACACTTAACAGGACAGATACAAGTACACTTAACAGAACAGATACAGGTACACTTAACAGGACAGATACAAGTACACTTAAAAGGACAGATACAGGTACACTTAACAGGACAGATACAGGCACACTTAACAAGACAGATACAAGTACACTTAACAGGGCAGATACAAGTACACTTAACAGGGCAGATACAGGTACACTTAACAGGACAGATACAGGTACACTTAACAGGACAGATACAAGTACACTTAACAGTACAGATACAAGTACACTTAACAGGACAGATACAGGTACACTTAACACTACAGATACAAGTACACTTAACAGGACAGATACAAGTCCACTTAACAGGACAGATACAGGTACACTTTACAAGACAGATACAAGTACACTTAACAGGACAGATGCAAGTACACTTAACAGGACAGATACAAGTACACTTAACAGGGTTGATATAGGTACACTTAACAGGACAGATACGAGTACACTTAAGAGGACAGATACAAGTACACTTAACAGGACAGATACAGGCACACTTAACAAGACAGATACAAGTACACTTAACAAGACAGATACAAGTACACTTAACAGGACAGATGCAAGTACACTTAACAGGACAGATACAGGTACACTTAACAAGACAGATACAAGTACACTTAACAAGACAGATACAAGTACACTTAACAGGGCAGATGCAATTACACTTAACAGGACAGATACAGGTACACTTAACAAGACAGATACAAGTACACTTAACAGGACAGATACAAGTACACTTAACAGGACAGATGCAATTACACTTAACAGGACAGATACAGGTACACTTAACAAGACAGATACAAGTACACTTAACAAGACAGATACAAGTACACTTAACAGGACAGATGCAAGTACACTTAACAAGACAGATACAAGTACACTTAACAGGACAGATGCAATTACACTTAACAGGACAGATACGAGTACCCCTAAGAGGACAGATACAAGTACACTTAAGAGGACAGATACAAGTACACTTAACAGGACAGATACAAGTACACTTAACAGGACAGATACGAATACACTTAAGAGGACAGATACAAGTACACTTAACAGGACAGATACAAGTACACTTTGAATCCTGAGCATGTTTATACTTTAAGAGACTACTGGACAGCCACTGGTCAAACTGGGAAATAAATCAAATGAATTGCCTTATAATTCCGGGTAATTATAATTACCTATGTTGATCTACTGTATATGCGGCGGGAACATGTAATGGTCTAGTGAGTTTTGTTTGGTACCTGTTGTTAATGATTTCTCTCTTCTCTTCTCTTCTCAATGGTATTACACGTATACAGTTATACAGTAATAACAGTCGACGTCAGCTGTTCTCCGCCATTGTCCGCGTGACGTCACTGCGTCGTGTGAGAATAATTATTGTAATCACAGTTCCGGAAGAGTCCATAACACGGCACGTCACTTAACTGGTTCTGTAGTTAGGGTTGTTTATATGATATCTCCGGCAAACGGTTTAGTTCATATATCCGGCAAATGTTTTAGTTCATATATCCGGCAAATGTTTTAGTTCATATATCCGGCAGACGGTTTAGTTTATATATCCGGCAGACGGTTTAGTTTATATATCCGGCAAACGTTTTAGTTCATATATCCGGCAAATGTTTTCGTTCATATATCCGGCAAATATTTTAGTTCATATATCCGGCAAATGTTTTAGTTCATATATCCGGCACATGTTTTAGTTCATATCGGCAAACGGTTTAGTTCATATATCCGGCAAATGTTTTAGTTCATATATCCGGCAAATGTTTTAGTTCATATATCCGGCAAATATTTTAGTTTATATATCCGGCAAATATTTTAGTTAATATATCCGGCAAATGTTTTAGTTCATATATCCGGCAGACGGTTTAGTTCATATATCCGGCAAACGTTTTAGTTCTGGTATACGTTACGTATTTTTTCATTTTTATTAATACCTTTACATGATGATGATGATGAATGGTGATAATGATGATGACCTTTAAATATGATAACGACTTAACTTTAACTGTAATAATAACATATAAATACTGGTTTAAAAATAATATAATGAGTCAGCAGTAAATTTAACACCACTGACCCAAGCTTACATAAACACACCTGATTTACCAATTTGTTAAGTTCACAATAAATGGGTATTTTACACTCCAAAGTTTATAGCCAATTACGTTTTAATGAATGATTGCATTTTTGTGTGTCAAAGGCGACCGTACGTCTGGCGAAGGAGTTTTATGACTGTGAGGAGAAGGCCAGACGCTGCTCATTACCAGTACTGGCAGTGTGTTTTATGGTAGACCCCTGACTGTGCCTTGGGTGCACCGACGACACCAGCCGATCACACACACATTTACTTACTTACTCACTCCACCGACAGACTATTACTACGTCGATAGATTCTCACATATATTCTTCACGTAATTAGTGAAGGTCGGCTGGTCTCCACACTCCCTCCCCTTCCTCGTGTCCACGGCGGCCACCACACACGTAGCCAAAGATCCATTTACAAGCTCCTTACACGTGTGTGTGCGCCCCGCCCACCATTCTCCGGACACACACACATTTCATCCTGTCCTCGGATGGGCGTGTGACTTGTGGCAGGTGTCGTCGCCCTTACCTTACGACCCAAGACAATGTTTCTTACCTACCACTGTGTCGGACATTACTGCTGTCTTCCCTGCTGGCGGGGCACGTAGGTCGACCATCACACATAATGTTTACTTACAAAAGACACAATAGTTTCCACCATTCAGGATGATGCAATAACTAACCTCTTGAGGATTCTTAGCTTTAATTATCGTCTTTCGAATGTTATTGTTTAAACCAACGTCCTTAAAGATTTATAGCTTAAACCATCGTTAAAGGTTATAACAGCTGGGTTAAGTTCCCTGTCATCATCTTTTAGGATTTGGTTTGACATTAAAAATAACCATTATTCCCGTCTTTATATACAGCATTAACCCTAGGCCACATTATTCACCGTCTTGGCCACTAGTCTTGTTCATCATAGTTTAATACCGTCTCTTCACTATCCCGAGGTCAGACCAGTATCATCTGCATATCGAATATTTGATACTACGTTACCATTAACTTTTAGTCCTTCATCGTTTCTTATAACTTTTCTCATTATAAATTTTTGATCGGTGATTATGCAGTCCTGGAGATAGCACGCAGCCCTTTCTAACTCCTTCCGAAGGTTAGGTTAGTTTAGGTTAAGTTAGGTTTTATTAATTAAGTAGATGATGATGATGTTAGGTTGTGTTAGGGATCTCTTGAAGACTAGGAGTCCCCGCATATTTCGCTTGGTGATTAAGTACCATAACTCTAAACGGGGGGTTAGGCTAGTTTAAGTTAGATTGAGTTAGGTTAGGTTACGTTACGTTAAGTTAAATTGCATTAAATTGGGTTAGATTAGGTTTTAATTAGGTTAGGTTTGGTTAGGTTGAAACAAGGGATGGCTCCTTAACTTTATGATATCCGGTTAATGTTAGGATAAGTGTTATAAAGATAGGGCAGGTTAATGTTTGGTTTGGTTTGATTAGGTTAGCTTTGCGTTATGTTAGGTTACATTAGTTTAATGTTAGGTTAACTTTATGGACTAGGTGGCGAAACTGCGAATCATCCCCCCCCTCCCTCCCTCCCCACTCCACCTGCTGTTTGATAATTTTGATAAACGACCAAACAGGCAGACAGACAGAGATAAATACACGAATAAATATATAATGAAATGGACATACACTTAGACAGATGAATATATCAAATAGACAGACAGACACAAGACCCCCCAGGTTGGTATGTCATGGTCCTTCAGTGTGTGGTGATAAATGGCTCGGGTCTTGTGTGTTCGTGGGTCTGCGGGTCTCTGAATTTTCTAAAAGTTATTATTACTTTTTCTTCGTCAGTAATGTATAGGAGTGATGCTCAAGGTTCCTTTATTAACGGTGGGTCTCTCTCTCTCTCTCTCTCTCTCTCTCTCTCTCTCTCTCTCTCTCATATGATAAAAAACTGATCGACTTGTACCTGTGGTTCTTGTTTGTGTTTTAATTGTTAATTTAATACAACTTTATCTTATTTCTAATTTCTACTGTTGTTCCAGCCACATGTTGTATTGTTAATAATAATAATAATAATAATAATAATACGGTAATAATAATAATAAAAATAATGATGATAATAATAATTGAGACGATTATTATTAAAATATGGAGGCAGGAGGAGTAAGAGGGAAGGAATGATGATAGTTGAGAAGATGACAATAGTAGTGATAATGCTGGTTGTGGTAGTGATGGTAATATTATACACGTAACAATAATGGTTGCCCTTCGTGTACGAGGATGGCCGGCTCTAGAGCAACCTAGGCGTGAATTTGTTTAAGGTGTTAGAATCTGTCGCCAACACCACAACCACACCCTAAGTTAACGAGTTGTATGACCCAGTTTCAATGAATAGTCCGAGAAGACCGGACAACTCGGCAACTGCACTGGGTAACCATTATTCCAGAATAAGATCCGCAAATCGATTAACATCCAGGTTCCCATTTACTGGTAAATAGAAAGTCAAATGACGTAAAAATAAATGCTCATAGTTTCACTCTGTCCAGGAATCGAACACGGGTCCACTCGCTTGCAAGGCGAGCATGCTGACTATTACACCACAGGTTGCCAAAATTACGTTTAATAAATTTTTTTTTTCGTGCTGGTCAAGCCCCGACCAGAGGTTAGCTAGACCCCCGGAAAACTCTTTCGGAGCTTGACCAGCACGTGGTATTGGTATTATTATCTCGACTTGATTATATGTTACAAATTCACTTGTGAGTTTTTCAATGTTTTGTTTTGTATAATATTTACTTATTCTAAGCTAAATGTTAACAAATAAATGACTTAAAAAATACGAAAACAAACAAATAAAAGTGGAACTCCACCTAATATATACTGTATGTTACACTAAATAGGGATAATTGGCCATTAGTGATAACTTCTATGTATTTCTCTTTTCTGGAAGCTTTTGACTGGCCATAAATGATCCTGTAGATCATAAATATACATATAAATGAATACCTTCATACATAATGTAACCTGACCAGACCTAACCTAACTTAACCTAATCTAGCCTAACGTAACCTAACGTAACCTAACGTAATCTAGCCTTCTTGTTCTTCTTGTTCTTTTTGTTCTTCTTGTTCTTGTTCTTCTTCTTGTTCTTGTTCTTCTTCTTGTTCTTCTTCTTTTTCTCCTCCTCCTCCTCCTCCTCCTCCTCCTCCTCTGCATTATATCATCATCAACTAAATTAAAATTCAAACGCCTTAACCTTACACACTGTGACCCTGGGTTGGAGAGGGGGGGATGGGGGAGGGCGGGGGAAGACTCACCTAAATCACCCAGCAGGCGCTTTGTGACACCCAACAGGTAAGTGGGGGCAGTTTTCTCGCCAGATCTAGACCAGTGGGCAGTGTTAACCCCCAAAGGTCACCGAGGCAGGAGTGACCTTCGGGAAGTTTTGGGATTATAAATAGTGTTGTAGGAGGTGGTGGTGGAGGTGGTAGGTTAGTGAAGTCCTTGGTGGTGGTGGTTTGTTGAAGAGGGTCTGTTTTTTTATTGTTTTTATGTTTGATTGTTTTCATGTATGTATGTTTGTTTTATTGTTTGTTTGTTTTGTTTTATTCTTCGTTTGTTCGTTTTATTGTTTGTTTGTTTGATTGTTTGTTTGTTTTATTGTTTGTTGGTATGTTTGTTTGTTTTATTGTTTTTATGTTTGTTTTTTAGAATGATGTTTTTGTGGTGTCATTATTGTTTTTGTTGTGTTGTTGCTTGCTTGTTTGTTTGTGATGTGTTGTTTGTTTGTGGTTGGTGTGTGTGTGTGTGAGAGAGAGAGAGAGAGAGAGAGAGAGAGAGAGAGTATCAACACAATTTCCATACCATATATTTACCAACAACTTTGTCATAACGTAACAGTGAGCCAGGGACTCTCTCTCTCTCTCTCTCTCTCTCTCTCTCTCTCTCTCTCATGATAAAAAACTGATCGACTTGTACCTGTGGTTCTTGTTTGTGGTTTAATTGTTAATTTAATACAACTTTTTATCATATTTCTAATTTCAACTGTTGTTCCATCCACATGTTGTATTGTTAATAATAATAATAATAATAATAATACGGTAATAATAATAATAAAAATAATGATGATGATAATAATGAGACGATAATTATTAAAATATGGAGGCAGGAGGAGGAAGAGGGAAGGAATGATGATAGTTGAGAAGATGACAATAGTAGTGATAATGCTGGTTGTGGTAGTGATGGTAATATTATACACGTAACAATAATGGTTGCCCTTCGTGTACGAGGATGGCCGGCTCTAGAGCAACCTAGGCGTGAATTTGTTTAAGGTGTTAGAATCTGTCGCCAACACCACAACCACACCCTAAGTTAACGAGTTGTATGACGCAGTTTCAATGAATAGTCCGAGAAGACCGGACAACTCGGCAACTGCACTGGCTAACCATTAATCCAGAATAATATCCGCAAATCGATTAACATCCAGGTTCCCATTTACTGGTAAATAGAAAGCCAAATGACATAAAAAAAAATGCTCATAGTTTCACTCTGTCCGGGAAACGAACAGGGGTCCACTCGCTTGCAAGGCGAGCATGCTGACTATTACACCACAGGTTGCCAAAATCACGTTTAGTAAAAAAATGTTTTTTTTTTTTGGTTTTTTCGTGCTGGTCAAGCCCCGACCAGAGGTTAGCTAGACCCCCGGATTCTCATTCTGGTTGCTGTCATCCCCCTCCCGTTCGGGTCGTCACTCGGTTCACTAAGCAGAGTCACGCACGTCCCCTCCCCAGGTCGGGAGGGAGACCTCCCGACCAGACCACGGCATCGCCAGCTAAGCAGACTCTCCCATAGGAGGCAGCCCAGCCAGCACTCACTGGGCCTACGTCAGGGCACACGTGAGTCTTGTCAGAACGTCCTAGGGTGAGTTACCTACTGTGGGAAGTGTATTCATTCAGGTGTGTCCGAGAGTCAGTGTCAAGTAACGTAAAGCATAATGTGTTAGTACCCCGATATAATAGTGATATTAATGTGTCCAGGTCATTGAGTGAAGTAATAAATAGTTGTGTCAAGAGGTGTTTAACAAGTTGTCCCTTTAAGAAGTGATATATGTGTATTGACATACGAGATAAGATAAGCGTAGTGACGCTGTGCAAATAACATCCGGGCCACGCTACCAAGTTTCCTATCTTTACATTCCTACTCTCTATACTTCCTACCTATATATGTAATTCTCTTCTTGTGAGATTCGTCTCATTACATAAAGGACGAAATAGAAAGTAAGATAAAGGACGTAATAGAAAGTAAGATAAAGGACGGAATAGAAAGTAAAATGAATTAGTGAATTATGAAACTACTACTAGGTGATTGACAGGTGAGTTGTGACCCCAGGTGATACAGGAAGTTATTAATAATGATGAATAATGTAATGTTAATATTGAGGTGTTAATAATATAAATAATAATATAATAATAATAATAATAATAATAATAATAATAATAATAATAATAATAATAGTGGTAATAATAATAATAATGATAATAATGGTAATAGTAGTAATAATAATAATAATAATAACAACAACAACAACAACAACAACAACAACAATATTATTATTATTATTATTATTGTTATTATTATTATTATTATTATTATTGTTATTATTATTATTATTATTATTATTAATTTCACTAAAATTTCTCAGTCTTAAATCTTTCCAGTCTCTTTCATTCTTTTAACTTAAGTCTTTTTTTTTCTTTTTTTTTATTTATTGGCCACTCCCACACATCCTCGTGTAAGGTGAAGCGCAGAAGCGTTTACAGCGCCCAACAGGGAAGCATGCTAAGTTCATTCTTGCCTTTATGTCTCTTACCAAATATCATCATTAACTCGAATACGCTGGATAGCTTCAAACACAGGTTGGATGCTTATATGAGCAATAGGGGTTGAGTGTAAATGGGACTGCCCAGTATGGGCCAATAGGCCCGCTGCAGTTTCCTCCATTCTTATGTTCTTATGTTAACTCTTTCGGAGCTTGACCAGCACGTGGTATTGGTATTATTATCTGGACTTGATTATATGTTACAAATTCACTTGTGAGTTTTTCAATGTTTTGTTTTGTATAATATTTCCTTATTCTAAGCTAAATGTTAACAAATAAATGACTTAAATAATACAAAAAACAAACAAATAAAAGCGGAACTCCATCTAATATATACTGTATGTTACACTAAATAGGGATAATTGGCCATTAGTGATAACTTCTATGTATTTATCTTTTCTGGAAGCTTTTGACTGGCCATAAACGATCCTGTAGATCATAAATATACATATTAATGAATACCTTCATACATAATGTAACCTGACCAGACCTAACCTAACTTAACCTAATCTAGCCTAACGTAACCTAACGTAGCCTAACGTAATCTAGTCTTCTTCTTCTTCTTCTTCTTCTTCTTCTTCTTCTTCTTCTTCTTCTTCTTCTTCTTCTTCTTCTTCTTCTTCTTCTTCTTCTTCTTCTTCTTCTTCTTCTTTCTTCTTTCTTCTTTCTTCTTTCTTCTTCTTTTTCTTCTTTCTTATTTCTTCTTCTTTCTTTCTTATTTCTTCTTCTTTCTTTCTTTTTTCTTCTATCGTTTTCTTTCTTTCTTCTTTCTTCTTCTTTCTTTCTTCTTTCTTATTTCTTCTTCTTTCTTTCTTCTTTCTTCTTCTTTCTTTCTTCTTTCTCATTTCTTCTTCTTTCTTTCTTCTTTCTTCTTCTTTCTTTCATTTTCTTCTTTCTCATTTCTTCTTCTTTCTTTCTTCTTCTTCTTTCTTTCTTCTTTCTTATTTCTTCTTCTTTCTTTCTTCTTTCTTCTTCTTTCTTTCTTTTTCTTCTTTCTTCTTCTTTCTTTCTTCTTTCTTCTTCTTTCTTTCATTTTCTTCTTTCTCATTTCTTCTTCTTTCTTTCTTCTTTCTTCTTCTTTCTTCTTTCTTATTTCTTCTTCTTTCTTCTTTCTTATTTCTTCTTCTTTCTTCTTTCTTCTCCTTCTTTCTTCTTCCTTCTTTCTTCTTCTTTCTTTCATCTTTCTTCTTTCTTCTTCCTTCTTTCTTTCTTCTTTCTTCTTCTTTCTTTCTTTTTTCTTATTTTCAACCCAATTAAAATTCGAACGCCTTAACTTTACACACCGTGGTCCTGGGTTGTGGGTGGAGAGGGGGAATGGGGGACTGTTGGGGGAGGGCGGGGGGAGACTTCTATGTTTGTCTTTGATACCCCTAAAATGTTCTACACTACTGAGGGTACACACAAACACTTGTTATCTTGAAAATAGGTTCTTATTCTCGTACGGGAGATATACAGAGGAACAAAGAAACTGGCTTCCACACCATAAGGACTAGTGATCTCAACTACCTGTATCACTCCGCGCTGGCATGCACAGATACCAGCATTCACAAGCTGAATACATACTATGTAAATATGATAATTCACATACATAACATGGTGCATAATAAATGGAAATATTACATAGGATTAATACATGTTCTGTAATACTTTACTATACATAATTAATAGAGTAATATAAGAATACACAGCTTTAGGTACTACTTCGTGTCCATATTATACACCTCCCTCCCCCCTATACGCTCATAGTTTCATCTTGAGCGGACCTTTTGTTTCTGAGTCGCTCGGACCTGCGGAGTACCGGGGCAGAAACACAAGGTGGGGACGGATTTACTGTAAAGACATCACATTAGGGGACTCAACTGGGGAAGGGTCAACACTAGGCAGCTCCACAGGTCGGAGGAAACGACGGTTCCTCCACCATACTCTACCACTAGGAAGACGCACTTGGTAGTCCCTGGACCGGCCAATACCCATGACAACCCCAACCTTGTCCCAGCGGTGAGATACCGGATCTTGAATCCTGACCTGCTGGCCGATACTCAACCTGGGAAGGGGGCGGGCATGACAGTCGTACCGAGCAGCGACATCTGCGGCTCGTTCTGCTGCACGGCGGTCATATTCTTCAGTCTTGGCCTGCCATTCTTGAGAAAAAGACTTCGGGTGGGCAGGAACACAAGACCTGAGATGATGTCCACATAGAACCTGGGCTGGGGAGCGTCCGGTGAAGTTCGGAGTGTTGCGTAACTCTAACAAACCTCGATCGAAGTCCTCGCAGTCGATATTTCCTGAGGTGACACCCTAAGGATCAGGTGTTTAACAGTCTTGACTGCGGCTTCAACGTGTCCATTCGCCTGGGGGTAGTGGGGCGAGGTCACGACTTGACTGACTCCCCAACGGTCCATGAAGTCCCGGAACTCGTGGCTGGTGAACTGGGGTCCTCCATCAGTCCTGAGGCGGAGGGGAACACCAACTTCTCTGAAGTATTGTCTGAAATTCCGGATGGTAGCAGTAGTCGTTGTATCACTACCACAGGGGACGACAACAGGCCGTCCAGACAATCGGTCGGCAATGACGAGGAAGGACTTCCCTGCCACTGCAAAGAAGTCGGCCGACACAGACTCGAAGGGTCTTGAAGGGTTATCGTCGCACATTAAAGGTTCCTGTTGCTGGCTGGGTTGCAGAATCTGGCACGGCTCACAGGCACGGACGGTACTTGCAATGTCCGCGTCAATTCCGGGCCAAAATACAGTCTGCTTCGCCCGTCGCTTGGTGGCCTCCACTCCTCGATGGCAGTCGTGAAGACGGGTCAAGGTACGGCGGCGTAGGGCAGCAGGAATGACTACTCGTGGACCATACAAGACGAGGTCTCCGTCACAATAGAGGTCCTCGCGTATCTTCCAGTACGGGAGTAGCGATTCATGAAGGTCGTATCGGTTAGATGGAAATCCCTGGGACACACAGTCGACGAGCCGGATGTAGGAAGGGTCGGCCCGGGCTGCGGTGCGGAGATCTTCAAGGGTCTTGTCTGCATCCGGTGCTGTAGACTCTTCTGATGTGAAGACGGCCTTCAATGAGACTACTGACTTGAGGGATGCGGCAGCTGTAGAACACAACATCTCGTCCTCTGGGGTGGGGCGACTGACAGGGGCGCGGGACAGGGCATCCGGGATGCACATCAGCTTACCCGCACGCCACACAGCCGTGAAGAGATAAGGCGAGAGCTTCTCTTTCAAACGTTGAAGGCGAGGATTCTCTACTGCAACCAAAGAGTAGTGATTGATCATAGGTACAAGAGGGATTTGATCCGTGAAGAGGGTGAAGTGCTGAAGTTCTATCAGGTAGAAGCGGCACTTCGCCATCGCCCAGACAACAGCCAACATCTCCAGCTCAATCGTGGCATATCGGGTCTCAGCGTCCGTCAGGAACCGGGATCCACACTGAATTAAGCGGAGTTGTCCACCGCCATGGTCCTGCAGAAGGGCGTAACCAACGCCGTAGAGTCTGGAGGCGTCAGTCTGGAGGACGGTGGGTAGGGCTGGGTCGTAACAGGCGAGGACAGGTGGACTTAAGAGGGCCTGCTTGACTCGCTGGAAGGCCTCTTGATGATCTGGGGTCCACAGGAATGTCCTCCTGGGGCTCAGCAGGGGGCGTAACGGCTGGGCTGCGGCGGAGATGTCAGGTGAAAATTCAGCCAGCTGATTGACCAGACCCAAAAAAGAACGGAGGTCTGTCAGGTTGGCAGGGGTTGGAAAATCCCTGATTCCACTTAATTTCTCCGGGTCAGCTGCGACACCTGATGCTGAGAGAGTGTACCCACAGAAGTTCACTGATGGTGCGGCGACTACAAACTTGTCAGCGTTGAGGGTAATCCTGTACTTTCGACATCTGGTGAGAACTTCATATATTCGGGAGAGGTGGGCACAGTAGTCTTCGTCATGGAGTAAAATATCATCAACCACCTTGACACAATTCGTGACTCCTTGAAGGGCCGCGTCACCACGTTGACAGAATGCATCGCCCGGAGCGGCAAATCCCATGGGGCCTCTGCAATACTGATATCTTCCATATGGTGTGATGAATGTAGTCAAATGCTGGTCTTCTTCGGCCAACTCGATCTGCCAATAACCACATAAGGCGTCCATTGTTGTAAAAAACTTCGCCTTCGGGTACACATTTCGAACAGCTGCGAAGGGTGTGGGTGAAGGGTGGGCTGGACGGGAAACTTGCTGGTTAAGTTTTGACACATCGGTGGTGATCCGTACTCCACCACGAGGTTTGGCGACGGGAACGAGAGGGTGGCACCAAGGTGAAGGTTCGTCTCCGGCAGGCTTGATGATTCCCTGAGCAGCCATGGAGTCAAGCTCTTGTCTAACTAGCTCCTTGTAGGCGTGAGGAATCAAACGAGGGGTGTGGATGGCAAAAGGTGTGGCACCATCCTTAAGATGAATCTTCATAGGTGGACCCACCATCGGCTTGAGTGGTGTGGATCCCAAAGATTTCTTCGTAACCAACACGTCAGCAAACTCCTTGAGAAGGTAAGCTCTTGCATCAGAAGGGACGTGTTAGTAGAGATGGGAGTTCCTTCAACCTGTTGACATGGGTGACCTTTAAAATAGGTTTGGGGAATTCCTTGGAAATAATGGCCAACTCTTGACAAGGGCCATATGATAAAAGCGGAGTCGGGATCCCATCATGAACATCAATCCGGGCTGAGCAAGACTGCTTACCAAAGGTAAGAGTAGCTGTCTGACCGCCGCCAATTATTTGTTGTCGTTATGGGGTCTAAAAAAACAGCGGCCAGATCAGAACTGTTGTCTAATTGCGGTAATAATTCAATCTTCATCTCTACATAATTGGTTTGATAACAAGAATAATGATTAAGGCAGTGTCAAGGTAACTGGTTCAGGGTGTGTGTGTGTGTGTGTGTGTGTGTGTGTGTATTACATAGTGTGCAGCTTATTAGTCACACACACACACACACACACACAGGACCTCTTTACACTATAACCACCACCACACCACAACCATACCAAAACCACCCCCACACCGCCACTCCACCACACCATAACCACTACTATACCACAACCACCACCACACCACAACCACCTCACAACCACCACCACACCATAACCACTACTATACCACAACCACTACACAACAAATACCACCACATAAATACTACCACTACACCACAACCACCACTACACGACAACCACCACCACACCATAACCACAGTCACACCACAACCACCACACAACAAATACCACCGCACCACAACTACCACCACATAAATACTACCACTACACCACAACCACCACTACACGACAACCACCACCACACCACAACCACCACACACAAATACCACCACATAAATACTACCACTACACGACAACCACCACCACACCACAACCACCACCACACCACAACTACCACCGCACCACAACTACCACCGCACCACACACTAGATAATGAGGCAACTTTTTGCCCGAGTCGATAGTCTGTGATGTGTACGACTTTTAATTGTTGACATTTTAAGTGTTTATGTTGTATCACTCACACCACATACTGCCAGTGAGACGCTCTCGTGTTTAATAAATGGTTGCCCCTCGTGTAACGAGGATGGCCGGCCCAAGGGTCACCTAGGCGTGAATTTGTTTAAGGAGCGTGTCAAGGAATAGTGCGAGAAGACCGGCCAATTCGCCAACTGCACTGGCGAACCATTACCCCGGAATACGATTAGTAAATCTATTAACAATCAGGTTCCCAATTACTACTGGGTAGACAGAGGCAAATGCTTAAAGAACCTTGCCCATAGTTTAACCATGCCGGGGGATCGAACCCAGGTCCGCTCGCTTGCGAGGCGAGCTTGCTTGACCATTACACCACAGATACGAACACGTACGGCTCACCTGAAGATTAGTCCCTGCAGTTTATTTTACCCTAAGATTAACCTCTAACACTTTTTTGGGGAGATTAAGTTGGGTTGGGTTAGTTTAGATTAGATTAGGTTAGGTTAGATTATAATTAGGGTGGTTAATCTTAAGGTGAAATAGCTGGACTAATCTTCGTTGATCCCATACAGTCAAGTTAACAAAATGCAAGCTGTATGGGATTAGATTTAACTATTAATCTATGTACTGTTACCAAACATAACATAATGTAACGTAACGTTACGTAATGTAACGTAACGTAACGTAATTTATAATAGAATAATATAAAAAATTTAAAACTTAAAACTCATGAAAAAATACAGCAAACGAAAAAGAAAAATGATTTATCGATGTATTATTATTATTATTATTATTATTATTATTATTATTATTATTATTGTTATTATATATTATTATTATTATTATTATTATTATTATTATTATTATTATTATTATTATTATTATTATTATTATTATTATTATTATTATTATTATTATTATTATTATTATTATTATTATTATTATTATTATTATTATTATTATTAAGCCCTAGTACATCGAATATTGTTACGCCACCAAAGAATTACTAAAAATTTCGTTTTTTCCTACACCACTCAGTTTGAGTGTTCAGCCCCGCCCACTGACTACCGACCAGCCGCCATCATATTAATAACTTTCATTTTGTTTTAATTTAGTATTGATTAAATAATAGATAAAATCGTAAATCGGTTGTGATATCTGCTATTAAAAATTAATTAACGAATTTATATGTTGTTACGTAGTACTATCTTATATATCGGTTCGGTAATATTAGAAAAGTGGGATCTTTTTTAAGCCGAGTTTAAATGGCTGCCGGTGGACGTGTTGTTGTCAACTAGGGAAAGGATTTAAAGTGTAAGTTAACATGAACAACAGTGCCTTAGCGTGTGACTAAAAAGGATTAAAGTTTTTATGAGAATGCCAAGAAGAGACGACAGTGCTGTGATATACAGTAGAGTTTAGACTAAAAATGGTTGAAAAACTTAGGAAAAGGATGGTCGTCTGGGCTCTGATTCGGTTGTTTGGGTAGAGCGAAGTAATCATTCGTCCTTTTAATTAGAAATGAACAGTACAAAATAAATGGAATGTTTTCTATCAGCGGTTCAGAAACAGTTGCATTCCAAATAACAAGATGTATATAAAAAACTGCCGACAAAGCGGTGCTCTTTAAGGGAAGATAATGCACCAAGACTGTAAGAGAAAGTTCACCTGACCATGACATCAGCCCGCAGTGTCTACCTCCTAACGCCCCTGGTATGTTATAGTCAATGAATCAAGGGATCATTGCACATTTGAAGAAGCTTAACACGCCAAAGCCTCTTAATGGCATGTTAAATGCTGGTGAAGGTGGTGATCTCGACGCTGCACGAGGCTTCTGGATAAATTATAATATTTATCACACCATCACTGAACCCCGAGTCCTAGCCAGACGTTACACAAGCTACAGGTAATAGTGTTGTGGTGCAAACTATGGCCTTCAGTGGTAAATGAGTTAGAGGTTCACTGATTCAACTGTAGAAATCAAGTATCCTTGAAATAGTAAAATTGTTCCAGGGTTTGATGTCATGGACACCCAGGACTTAGATAATAAGCCTTGTGAAGTGTAAGAATCACATACAGCAGAGTTAGTTCACCCAGTTGTGGATGTGTTTTCCTAACTTTGCTGTTGGGGAAGTAAAGGTGGTCGAGTGTAGTATTGGTCACATTACCTTGTATACCTACAAAAAGCTTAACTCTCACTATGTTGTATCCATACTGACCTTAACAACTCGCCAGGCTTACGTGATCCACATTCACAAGACAAGTAATTTTTCCCTGCCTTCGAACTGACTGACGAGGACACGAACCTGGCAAGGGGATTATAGGCACAAACCCACTTTAAGAGAAGTAAAAAACATGAATGACAAGTCTCTCGAGTCACTGAGGACCTGACCACCCACCACCAGCACCTGTACCACTTAGTCATACCGTAAGTGCAAACAGTCATTAGTGCATATTTTGGCAACGATGTGTTTTTGGGCGCGGCCTTAATGACAACAGACAAAACGAACCAATTAAACCAAACCTAAAGATCTTGAGATATTTTAAAGTTGAATTTGGTTGGGTGGTTTTGCTTATCGTCATTATCAGTTTAGTCATGGTTAGACCAGAACCTACATTGTTGTCAGAAATTTGTCATGAATAATTCATTTTAGTAATTGTTAAGATCATTATCGCAGTCTTTAACACCATGGTACCTGCAGTATCATACACTTACATTAAAACAAACTAAACCAACCAACTAAACCTACCTAATCTAACATTACCTAATATAACCGAACCTAACCTAACCTTACTTGGTAAAGATTCGAAAAAGGTCACTTTATTGTATTTTCGTCGGAAATTTATATTTTTCGATTTTTTGTATACTTTGAGATTTCACTTGAAAATTTTATTTTTATCGCACAGAGTGGGCAGGGCTTTGAGGTAAAGGGAACTCGTGAGGTAAAACACGCAAAACGCTGACGAAATTAAACCTAACCTAATTTAATTATCACAGAAATGTTAGGAGTAATTTTAAGAACGGGTGCCCGGGTTAAGGAGCCAAGTTAGGAAACATTCCAATAGAAGAAAACTTCTTCAGTTTAATTAAGAACATCCCAAAAATGGCGGAGGAAATAAATTTTTACCAAATAAAAAAAAATGATCAAGAACCTAACCTCAGTCAATCAAGAGTACCGTCCCCATATATATGAGGGTTGGCGACCACAGTCCTCCACTCTAAACTTTCTCGGACTGTTTTTAACAATCCCCAAGGTTTTAATTTCATCATCCACCCCAGTCGTTGCCTTCCCCTGGCCCTTTTACCCTCAACTTTGCCCATTAATATTTCTGTTATTATCCCCTCGTCCCTAATTATATAACCAAAGTATCTCATTTTTTTATGTACAGTTGGGGACATTTCCGACTAGTACACTCAGCGTTGTCAATCCATTCTTTCCGTGAGGTGTGAACCCCCGCGAGTATCTGAACGTGAATCTGAAGCCTCTAAGTTACTCGGTGAGACTTGAGGTGCACACAGTAGCCTGGGACCACAATGATATAATTTGTCTCCATACATGTGCCCGGCAACGTTGACATAGATAATTAGTGTAGTATGGACGCTTTTCATTCACCTAACGTGGAGTAAATAATATCTGTCCTGCAGTAACAATGTAATGCTGAAAAAGGAAAAAAATCTACCACTTTATTTATCCTCAAGCAAAGTCTAAGGTGTTATAGTGCCAGGCTTTATGGAGTGTGGTGTGGTGGTGGCGTGGTGCCGAGGATTGTGAGACAAAGTCAATAGTCTTGCCTGCCGCATTTCTGTCCAATCACCTAATTTTCTACTTGTTTACCAAATCTCACTTACGTAACAGTAAATGCATCACCTCTGATCATTACACACATATTTTCACTATTAATATTGTATCGTATATTTTTATAGCGTACACAAAAAAAAAAAACACTCATAAATACAATTTCTCTTCATGCCTAGGCACATTTCGTCATGGCTCAGGTTTATCCCAAAGTTGACATGAAGAGCATGACTAATGTCCACATACTATAGCAGACAGTCTGTAATAATGTTATGTTATTTATCTCAATGACACTACAACCAAATGGTAAGTATTAGCATTCAGATCTTGAGTATTTCTTACTTAACACAACAGTGTGGCGGTGCAACTGTCCCCTATCCTCTGTCCAGCGCACAGAGACCTCCCCTCCCCTACGTCCCCTTACGTCACACCACCTCCCCTATAAATAACATTATTTCGGTTATTTACATTAAGAGAGTTACAGGGTGTATTAAAAAGGTATTTGAAGGCTAATTTTGTTTTTCAATTTCTGTGTGTGTGTGTGTGTGTGTGTGTGTGTGTGTGTGTGTGTGTGTGTGTGTGTGTGTGTGTGTGGACCTCGTCACACATGACAGCCTTTACATCAGACCTGTGTGGTCTGTCATCTCTCCACCTCGACCCTCCACATAAAACCTTCACTGGACGAAAAGCTTATAATTTTTAGCCCCTCTCCTCAGAGTTATGAGTTAGTGTTAAAATGTATTATAATTGACCTTCCTTCAGTTTCGTTTATCTAGGTGTGTGCTTAAGAAAATACCTTATGTTATATGGAAACTTCCTGTAGTTTGATATATACGTTATGTCAAGGTGTTCGGTACATCAAGGTACCCACTCAGGTCAGGACTTATGGCTTCAGCTGAGGAGTGGGATGCACGTAAACGTCGGGGAATAAAATGGTCTTGTGGTTGAGGTGTGTTTCTTCGTCTGTTACTGAGGTGACCTCATGCACTTGTGTGTGGAGGAGGAGGGGGGGGGGATTGGTTTTAATTTCGCTATTTTTTTTTGTTACATCTTGCCACAGTATTATCGGATATATACGAGAATGATAATAAGTGGCTGTATGAGAATACTTTGTCAGTAATGTACGCTTTCCTAGTATTACAGTATGTTATCTGCCAACCTTTATCTACGAAAAATATGAATGTTTTAACCCAGTTATGTGTATCTGAAGGATTACTAGTGGACATAATTTTTCTTTGAGTAATAACATTGTCACACACCCGAGCGTGAATTTTGGAACGAACTATTTACTTTTGACATATCAATACTATAATATTGCTCCGAAACTATTAATAATTTCAAGTATACAGGCGCGTATTAGTTAAAATATACAGATTAAAGTAATGATTTCAGTTAATAAGGACATACACGATATATTACTTTTATAATTAAGTGATATTCTGGTAACCAAACCCACTATAAATGACAGAAACTTACATTAACATATATAAGTTATAAGTTTTTGTTAACATACCGTTTATTATGAACCTTTCCAAGTACACCTAAAAGATATCTCATGAACACGGAAATATTGTGCCTACTTTTTAACTCTAATTGATGACGTCAGGCAGCTATCAGGGCTACCAACATATCGGAAAAAATCAGTAATATGATCTGACAACATTATTGTTATTAGTATTGATATATTAGGGTCTCCTCCAGGTTATCTGTATATAAGCCTACTGCGTCTCATGCATTCTGACGTAGTTGTAGTACGTCTCATGCATCTGGCGTAGTTGTAGTGCGTCTCGTGTATTCTCACGTAGTTGTAGTGTCTCATGCATTAGGACGTAGTTGTAGAGTGTCTCATGCATTAGGACGTAGTTGTAGTGTGTCTCATGTATTCTGACGTAGTTGTAGTGTGTCTCATGCATTAGGACGTAGTTGTAGTGTGTCTCATGTATTCTGACGTAGTTGTAGTGTGTCTCATGCATTAGGACGTAGTTGTAGTGTGTCTCATGTATTCTGACGTAGTTGTAGTGTGTCTCATGCATTAGGACGTAGTTGTAGTGTATCTCATGTATTCTGACGTAGTTGTAGTGTGTCTCATGCATTAGGACGTAGTTGTAGTGTGTCTTATGCATTAGAACGTAGTTGTAGTGTGCCCCATGCATCTGACGTAGTTATAGTGCGTCTCATGTATTCTGACGTAGTTGTAGTGCGTCTTATAATTTCTGACGTAGTTGTAGTGCGGTATGTTGGTGAGGGGTGGTGTGTGGGGGGTGTTGGTGAGTGGGTTTGTGGGGGTCATTGTTAGGGGTGTTGGTGAGGGAAGATTGTGGAGGTGATGGTGAGGGAAGGTTGTGGGGGTGATGGTGAGGGGTGGTTTGTGGGGGTGTTGGTAAGGGGTTTGTGGGGGGTGTTGGTGAGGGGTAGTTTGTGGGGGTGTTGGTAAGGGATGGTTGGTGTAGTGTTGGTGAGGATGTCTACCATTTTCGTTCGATAATGACTGGTGTACTGTATATGTTAACCTTATAGACCGTGTACTAACCTAGAGATGCGAACTAAAACACCGTAATAGTTGTTGAAACAGTAATAATACCATAACCTCAAGAACAACAACAACCTACGGCGCCTTACTTGATCGGGTTGTGTTGTAGTTGTGGGGTCCTCGTGTGATGTAGTACTAAAGGAAGCAATAAAAGCAGTATCTATCCCTCTGATGTACAGTTGCCAGCAAAAGTCCTCCCACAGCCCTGCTACACAGGGCTGTGGTAGGACTTTTTGCTGACAACTGTACATAGAATCATAATCAGATGAGATGTGACAAAGTAGTCATTAAGTATCACTCCGAGAATACAGCCAGCCTGGTATGTTATCAGCGTGGAGCGTCACAACAGTATTGCTCTAATGATGTGATGTAATCAGCGTCCAGGTAAGGCCGGGGTAAGACTGGTAGGGGTGTTCCTTGTTGTAAATTGTCCACCGCGTCCCCCCTCACCCTCCTCTACCCTCGTGCCTGCTCCTGTTCATCTGATGGTATTGATAGCGTCAGGTTTTATTACGGGAGAGTATTTTGAGGGATGGGGCGCCCCATCCTCCCGGCCCTATCCCACCTCGCCCTGCCCCGCCCCACCCAGCCCCGCCACCATACCCCTCGACCACAGACTTCCTACCTCCACACCTCGCCTTAGTTATCGTTAAGAAATGCATTAAAATATCTTCTTTCAGATTGTATTTTCAAATTCAGTCTGGTATTTCGGTATTGTTTTGTAGATTGAAGTTACTACGGTGGTGGAGTACCGTGCCAGGCAGCCTGAGGGTCGTGGCCACCCGTCACCGTTTAACACGTCAGCTAATATATTATTCAACAAAACACAATGACACATTTCATCTGCATCCCCTATTTTTGTTCGTTTTCATCTTTTGAATGGCATCTTTGATCAGTTCCTCGATATATCGACAGAAGTCCATAAACTTTCGTTAACACATGTGTGACAACATACTGAATCCGCAACTGATATCACATCAGATCAATGGAAGTTCTCCAAAACTGAATTATTCATGATCTATCATTATGACCAAAATATGTTGACAATTTTATTGGGTAACTGTCTTTAATTTTTTGCCTTATATCTTCAAGATTTCAGAATATTATTTGGAAAACGATCGTAGGTTTGAGGGAGACAGTAGCACACTTTTCACATTTCTTTTGTGGCCATCTTTGTCCAGCGGACAATCGTCGCGCGGCCGCTACGCACCACCACATTGAAATTTTTAACCCCAGTGTTGCCGCATTCACGGTTTTGTACCATTTTTAGTTACGTATTTTTCCTGACATCAGAAAAATATCAAAGCGATCGGTATGTTAAAATGACCTTTCCCTCTCCGGACAATATGGACCAAATTCATATCCTCTTTCCTGATAGCCTCTCGATATGGAACACAGTCGCATACTTTCACCGGTTCCGATGAGATATTTGCCAGAGTATTAAAGGAATGTAAGGAAGAGCTTGTATGCCCTTAGCAAAGTTGTTAAACATGTCCTTAAAAACAGGTGTAGTACCAGAATCCTGGAGGATAGCGAATGTAATACCGATTTTCAAGAAGGGAGATAGATCACTATCCTCTAACTACCGCCCAATCAGTCTAACGTCAATAGTAGGCAAATTACTGGAAGCAATCATTTCAAACTCTATTCGAAATCACCTGGAGAAGCACCGATTGATCAAAGATTCCCAGCATGGCTTCACAAGCGGGCGTTCTTGTCTAACTAATCTATTAACATTCTTTTCATCAGTTTTCGAATCGGTGGACGAGGGGCACAATTATGATGTGGTATATCTCGACTTTAGCAAAGCCTTCGACAGAGTCCCCCACGAAAGACTAATTAGAAAGGTAGAAGCACATGGCATCAAAGGTAATATCCTTAAATGGATCAGGGCGTGGTTACAGGACAGGAAACAGCGAGTGAGCATTAACGGCACTAAATCCCATTGGAGCAACGTCACCAGTGGAGTTCCCCAAGGCTCAGTACTTGGACCATTATTATTTATTATATACATAAACGACATATATATCGGCATAGACAGCAACATAAGTAAATTTGCTGATGACACCAAATTAGGCTGTATAATTAAATCTGATGAGGACTCAACAAAACTACAAGAAAATCTAAACAAATTTTTCGAATGGTCTGAAAAATGGCAGATGAAATTCAACGTGGACAAACGTAAAGTACTCAGTATAGGAGATGTAAACAGAGAAACCAGTTACCAGATGAACAACGATGCCATTGAGAAATCCGACTGCGAGAGAGATTTAGGAGTAATGATAAGTAGGAACCTTAAGCCAAGTAAAAAATGTATATTTGCTCGAAACAAGGCGAATAAAGTACTTGGGTTCATACAAAGGAGTGTTGGTAACAAGACTAGCGGGGTCATCCTAAAACTATATCTTGCGCTTGTGAGACCTCACTTGGATTACGCAATTCAATTCTGGTTACCTTATTACAGAGTACAGAGACAGGTTAAAGCATCTTAATTTGCACTCCCTCGAGAGACGTAGAGTGAGAGGCGATATGATAGAGGTATATAAATGGAAGTCAGGGCTGAACAAAGGGGACATTACAAAGGTACTCAAACTATCCAACCAAGAACAAACTCGTAACAATGGTTTTAAATTAGACAAATTTAGATTTAGGCGCGAAATAGGTAAACACTGGTTTGGTAACATAGGTTGGATGCTCATATGAGCAGTTGCGGTTGGGTTTAAATGGGACTGCCCAGTATGGGCCAATAGGCCCCCTGCAGTTTCCTCCATTCTTATGTTCTTATGAGACTGTCCCCTATGTGCGAGAGGACAGAGTCAAAATTCCCTTTTCTTTTGGGGGTATAACGGTCGGTCCGCGGCCTTTCCCGATTCACTAGTTTTTACTAATGCAATAGGAGGCAGAGGACCCGAAAACCCGGACTAAAACGAAATGGGAAAAACTCACTCCTCCTCAACCCCGCTGTAACAAACACTTAATGTGTTGTGCAGGTCGAGGTGAGGTGGTGCGATGTGTACCAAGAGTGAGGGTCACCGGGCAGGACATAGGGCGCTCTGGTGCCTGGTCACGACGCTCACCACGCCACCGCCATCACACCGAGGTTCCGGGAACTGATTCATTCATATCAATAGTTAAGTACAGTGACGCTGCCAGTTACGAGATGTCCACGTCTTCGCCCAACCACAGCTTGGTCATGTCTACAGCTTGGCCATGTTTACAGTTTCATGTCTACAGCTTGGCCATGATTACAGCATCATGTCTACAGTTTGGCCATGTTTACAGCGTCATGTCCACAGCTTGGCCATATCTACAGCTTGGCCATATCTACACAGCTTGGCCATGTTCACAGCGTCTTGTCCATAACTTGGCCATGTTCACAACCTGACCACATCTACAGCTTGGGCAAGTCCACAACCTTTCCACGTCCACAACACGGCCATATCATAGCTTGGCCATATCATAGCTTGGTCATGTCTAGAGCTTGGCCATATCCACAACCTAACCAAGTCCACAACTTGGCTATGTGTACAGCTTGGCCATGTCCACAACCTGACCAACTCCATAGCTTAGTCATGTCCACAACTTAGCCATATCTACAGCCTGGTCATATCTATAATCTGGCCATGTACACAACCTGACCACGTTTGCAGCTTGGCCATGTCGCCAATTAAGTCTGGCCATATGAAGAGACTGGCTGTGACTTCAGGCTGACAATGATCACATAGTAATGGCTACAGTTTAGCTTCAGGTGTACATATATATTAGCCTTATATATAGCTGCAACTTTTTTATAGCTTCGCCTTATCTATAGCTACACTTTATAGCTTCACCGTATTTATAGCTTCACCATATTTATAGCTTCACCATATTTATAGCTTCACCATATTTATAGCTTCATTATTTATAGCTTCACCATATTTATAGCTTCACCATATTTATAGCTTCACATTATTTATAGCTTCACTGTATTCATAGCTACCTTATTTATAGCTTCACCATATTTATAGTTTCACCTTATTTATAGCTTCACCATATTTATAGTTTCACCTTATTTATAGCTTCACCGTATTTATAGCTTCACCTTATTTATAGCTTCACCATATTTATAGTTTCACCTTATTTATAGCTTCACCATATTTATAGTTTCACCTTATTTATAGCTTCACCGTATTTATAGCTTCACCTTGTTTATAGCTTCCCCATATTTATAGTTTCACCTTATTTATAGCTTCACCGTATTTATAGCTTCACCTTATTTATAGCTTCACCATATTTATAGTTTCACCTTATTTATAGCTTCACCGTATTTATAGCTTCACCGTATTTATAGCTTCACCGTATTTATAGCTTCACCTTATTTATAGGTTCACTGTATTTATAGCTTCACCTTATTTATAGCTTCCCCATATTTATAGCTTCACCTTATTTATAGCTTCACTGTATTCATAGCTACCATATTCATAGCTTCACCACATTTGTCGTTTTTAGAGTGTACACAGGCTGCCTGGGTCTATAATTAATCTGGCCGTATACACAACCCTCCCTACTAACTATAATCTGACCGTATACACAACCCTCCCTACTAACTATAATCTGACCGTATACACAACCCTCCTTACTAACTATAATCTGGCCGTATGCATCCTACCCCCCCCTAGCTATAATCTGACCGTATACACAACCCTCCTACTAACTATAATCTGGCCGTATCCATCCTCCTCCCCTAGCTATAATCTGACCGTATACACAACCCTCCTTACTAACTATAATCTATGCATCCTCCTCCCCCCTAGCTATAATCTGACCCCGTATACACAACCCTCCCACTAACTATAATCTGGCCGTATGCATGTATGCTATAATCTGGCCGTATGCCCCTCCCTACTAACTATAATCTGACCGTATACACAACCCTCCCTACTAACTATAATCTGGCCGTATACACAACCCTCCCTACTAACTATAATCTGGCCGTATACACAACCCTCCCTACTAACTATAATCTGACCGTATACACAACCCTCCCTACTAACTATAATCTGGCCGTATGCACAACCCTCCCTACTAACTATAATCTGACCGTATACACAACCCTCCCTACTAACTATAATCTGGCCGTATACACAACCCTCCCTACTAACTATAATCTGGCCGTATACACAACCCTCCCTACTAACTATAATCTGGCCGTATCCCATAACTATAATCTCCCTTCCCCCTCCCCCCCACTAGCTATAATCTGGCCGTACCACATCTCAGTCCACACCGCCATACCTAAAATTCTACAGCATTATCCAATTGTCAGTAGAGGTGATTATTATATGCCGTGACGGTATTGTATTTTGCTTAACGGCTACAGTAGTTCAGATGCTTATGTAAGTAAAATGAACCTAACCTAACCCCACCAGAGGTAGTGTTAAGGGTGTTTAATCATCAGGTGAAATAAACTATGGGGGTCTAATCTTCATGTGATCCCTTAACACCATATAGCTTGCTCTCTTTTCCTGACATAGATTTTATAGTACCCAGATATCATTGTTTGCCAGATCGTGTTGGTGGTGATGTTATCCTTGGACCGTAATAGCAGAGTACTGTATTTGCTTTGTGGGTACAGTACTGATGACTGTATTCGTATACCTCAACCAAATGACACTTTGTACCCTTCAACACGCAACAAACCCTCTAGTTTCAGTATTACCTCCCTATTCCCCCTTCCCTATTCCCCCTTCCTATTCCCCCTTCCTATTCCCCCTTCCTATTCTCCCTTCCTATTCCCCCTTCCTAGCATAGATTTGGTATGTAAATTTGCCTACTATAACCAGGTGCTATTGTAAAGATGTTATCAACTGTAGCATGTAAGGTAATTACATGATAAGATAGCATAAAACACACACACACACACACACACACACACACACACACACAGCTGTTACACAAAAAAACAGGTAGGAACAGGTAAGATAAACACTTCGTCAGGAGGAGGAACGCAGCAATCATCCCATGCAGCCGTACAGGTGATGGCGTAGTGTGAAGAGAGATATAGGACATGGCAACCTGCAGGGGACACCAGAAGATTACAGTGTGTGTGTGTGTGTGTGTGTGTAAGTAAATAATAATGATAATAATAATTAACGGTTTATTGGAAAAGTTCTGCAGCCCGAAGACTGAAAATATACATTGGACAAAAATGACTTATTACATACAAAGACATGGGGTGGGTGGGTCGTTTAACAAAAGCTTTCATTATTGAAAGGAGAAGGAATAATGATTGAACATACAAATTATTATAGTTTACAGTTGATGGCCCGGGCCTGGACTGGTCATGGAGACACCAGGTGGTGTGGGGTTCACGTGGTGTAGTAACTCGTCCTCGGGTGTTGATATGAAAGACCTCACGTGTATGTGTGCGTATAGATTTATTCGTTTTGTTTATCATAGATTGCAAACATAACTAATTTTATGGTCCTTTCGTTCCCTCTCTATAGATTTTCATAATTTTGTTTGGTCTTTATTATTATTATTATTGTTTTTATCTTTTTTGGGGGGGGGTGGTGTTATTCTCTCTCTCTCTCTCTCATCCAGATATGTATATTTGACTGAAATACTTTTAATCTCTTCATGAACTTTTATTACAATACTGTAATTATAACTTGAACGTCGTATTAGAGGTTTAATTTATAAAGTGACTTATCAGAAGGAGAGAAATGACTGCACTGGACAATCCCTCGAGTGACGTCTCAGATTCCTAGTTAAATCTCATACATTGTCTTCTCTTAAGGGAACTTCCAGTATGTATACAGTCAGGGTCAAAAGTTCGTTCCATCCCATTATGAAGCAGCATCGACCCCAAATGAGACAACAGTCAGTTCGGAGACTCATTCTCGCGACTCGGTTTTACCACAGGAGCGAACTTTTATCCATGACTGTATTTTATTCATTTTTATTTTTTGATGAGAATAAAATCTTGGCGTACTATTTGCATGTTTTAGCATTTATTTATTTATTTATTTATTTATTTATTTATTTATTTTTTTTTTTTGGGGTGGGGTGGGGGGTGTATGAAGGTTTGTCATTAATTCTGGACTTAAACCTTATGATGGGAGTGCTTAAGAAAAGTATGTTACCTCAGTAGTTTTTTCTTTTGATAATTGCAGAATTTAAACACCATCATTTGAGAGCCGCTTCAGCGCTTAATGCATTGAGTGACGTCATCAGCCACTCGAGTTTGTCAGAAATTTAACCCCTTGAGTACGATGACTTAACCCCTTGAATATTTGAGGAATAAGTCGTCATACTCAAGCGGTTAAGTCATCGTACTCGTGTCGTTAAGTCATCGTACTTGTGTCGTTAAATCATCATACTCGTGTCGTTAAATCACCATACTCATATATTTAAGTCATCGTTATTCAAGGTGTTGAGTCACAGTACTTATGGGTTAAGTCTTCGTACTCAAGGGGTTGATGACGTCACAACAGTCATTAAGCGCTGAAGCGGCTTTCAAGGTTTGGTTAAGTTAGGTTAGGTTTGGTTTGGCTAGGTTTGGTTAGGCTAGGTTTGGTTAGGCTAGGTTTGGTTAGGCTAGGTTTGGTTAGGTTAGGTTAGGTTAGAATTACACAGAACATTATGTAATTTGCTGATGTTTTAAGCTATTGGACTTTAATTGGGCTTTATTATATATAAGAGGTTAACAGTTATTTGTTTCACACAGTTATCTGGATTCTGGTAAGGCCTTTCCTTAAAGTGGTATCAACAGATGTCTTTGAGCTGGTTTTTATCCCTGAGTGTGTGTCCTTTAGAGGCACAGACGAACTTGTTGGTTGGTTGTGCTCGCTGGACGACAGGTGGAAGGCTGCCGGTCACACCTGCACCAGCTCACATACTCAACCTGTAGAAGAAGTAATTGTCTTGTTGTTCTATAGTGGATGTTTGATGTTTTTCAGATGTTTATAGTAGGAGTCACAGATGGTGTAAACAGAGTAACGATCAGTACAACAACCGATTTACCAAAGTATACTATTTATACACACAAAATACATATGTAAACATGTATTTTGTTATTGTGATTTCTTCTGAGATATCATAACAGTGATAAAGACCGCTTAATATTCCTGATGTTGGGATAATTGTTTGTCTTATGCGTACGGATGTTACTGCTGTCTACACACACACACACACACACACACCATATTAACAAACGTGTATACACTGTACATGGCGCGTCTTCACGATACTGTATATAGACAGGTAGCATCAAGTGTTGTGTTGCGCAGCAGAGACGACTGAGGGGTCACACGGGTCCCAGTTTTAGGTCCTGATTATAAAAGGACTTCATCGTACCTAGGACTAGGACGGATTAGAATTAAGGACCTACTAGGATCTTGGTAGGTTAGGTTAGGTTAGGTTAGGTTGGAGTCTATGTGGACTGGGCCCGTTTAAACAATCACCCACACAACCACCAGACCAGGGCCACAGCAAGACCGTAAAGTGTAAAGAAAACAAAAAAGTTGACTCATATATTAAAAATGTCTACACAATGACAAATATCGCCTCTTAATCATTATTTTTTGAGTCTGACCACACGATAAAACCCTCGAGTGTCTGATAAAGGTTCTCCAGATACCGCTGACAACACGATATGGCCATTAAAACCCAGCGGGGGGGGGGGTGGTAGTGACTCAATGTGGCCTGGCATTTTTTTTTTTACGGGGATTAGCCCACCCAGGCACAGGTCACTGACCCACATCGGACACTAAGGTGTGTCGTGTTCCCTCTCCCTCCCCCCCCCACCTGTCTGTTACTGTGACTCCCCAAAACCTCACGCTGTTGCTTGTTACTGGTACCAGGCTCTTGATAGTAATGTCAGTTAATCCTTGCTTTATTTTTATATCACTAAGGCTTATTACTCTCTCTCTCTCTCTCTCTCTCTCTCTCTCTCTCTCTACTACCACCACGTGATGGCCGGAATCCACAACAAATACTAGATTCTCTGTTCCTTTAATGTGTTATTCGTCTTTTCTTACTGATGTGAAGGATGTGTTGTGTTGTAGCTCCGTTAATGGTTCAAGGTCCTCATGGTATCACTCTAGTTTAATATCTGTCTCGCTTCCCATCATATAGAGTCACCCATCACCAGCCTGTTCTAACTGTCCGTCCCACCACTTAGCATCACCCATCACCAGCCTGTTCTAACTGTCCGTCCCATCACCAGCCTGTTCTAACTGTCCGTCCCATCATCAGCCTGTTGTAACTGTCCGTCCCACACTTAGCATCACCCATCACCAGCCTGTTCTAACTGTCCGTCCCATCACCAGCCTGTTGTAACTGTCCGTCCCACCACTTAGCATCACCCATCACCAGCCTGTTCTAGCTGTCCGTCCCATCACTTAGCATCACCCATCACCAGCCTGTTCTAACTGTCCGTCCCATCACTTAGCATCACCCATCACCAGCCTGTTCTAGCTGTCCTTCCCACCACTTAGCATCACCCATCACCAGCCTGTTCTAGCTGTCCGTCCCACCACTTAGCATCACCCATCACCAGCCTGTTCTAACTGTCCGTCCCACCACTTAGCATCATCCATCACCAGCCTGTTCTAACTGTCCGTCCCATCACTTAGCTTCACCCATCACCAGCCTGTTCTAACTGTCCGTCCCACCACTTAGCATCACCCATCACCAGCCTGTTCTAGCTGTCCGTCCCACCACTTAGCATCACCCATCACCAGTAGGGTGTGTCAATTTAGGGGGTGAACTGGCTAAATTGAAAATCGAGTAATTTGGTAGCAATTTATTGTAGTCTTAAGCATGCAAAACAATATTCTGGCATAAATTTTTTTTTATAATAAGTCCTACCTACATCAAATGGATTTTTAAATGTACATATTTGTGAATTTATAACATAACCAGCGTTTGCACACATGTTACTGTTTCAAGTTTCAAATTATTATATTTTATTATCCGTAGTCTATTTGAAAGTAACCAATGCCTTCATACTCTCTTTGTTTGGTTTCTTGTCATCAGTAGTCTGCTTGCTATTTGTGCTTTGATGTAACCTTCTCGCCTCTCGTGGCTGTAAACATGGCCCGCTGCTTCTGTGACCATTTTCACACATCTCTCCACACTTTGAGTGTGGGAAGGCCACTTCGGCACCTGCATTGGAGTCTCTTTAAGGTTTCTCAATTCTTGGCTAGTTAGACTTGTTGTCAATGGTGGCTCTAAGACTTCCAAACTCAAGTCAACCAATTCTGACAATTTGGTGACATTGACGTTTATTGGGGGAACTTTTCTTGAATGAAACGAACAGTCTCCCAACTGGTCGTCATCTATTAGCGTTCCTCTAATCTTTAGAATGACTTCTACAGCCTCGGTTCGGAGATTGGTACATTGACTGCAAAGCATTGCTTGCAAAACTGCTTCTGATCGAGCATACCAAGCGGACCTTCTTGCCACAGGTAACACGATGTCCCTCACTACCTTCCTCTGTGTTCTTACTAGCTGCAATTGAAACAAAAGGTGATTGGGCCCATCCACCCACATAGGATTAAGTTTCACACTAAACCACTGGGGAAGATAAACTCCAATAATAAATTCAACAATTAACCTCAAATTCTTCAGCACTTTGCCCTTCAATTCGTGTTTGGAAATCCAAATCCTGCAGAAACGAAGAGCTGTAGTTAACCAACGGCTGTGACTGACAGGTCCAATCTCCAAGAGAGCCAATGACTGAGGCACTTCTCCTGATCTTATTGCTTGGGCAATACGATAAGCATAGGATTGATCTGTGCTGAGATCTTTGATGACTCCTTCAGACAACGCCGGAAGGGGAGGGCCAACTTCGACCTTTGGAAAGGTTGTATTTATTTCTAGTTGTGTTGCTTCATCCAGCATGATGCCAAGGGGACCTGACCACTTGTTGTTGCTCTTTGTAGGACCATCAAGTTCCTGGATGAGATGACGAAGAGGTAGCTCGCCTGTATGTAAATCACATACAATCCAAACAAGTCTTCTTCCTAGTTTTTTCTCTAAATGCGTCATTACACCCCCCTGCCATCCGGTGTTCACTGCAGTTGAATCTCCACCAACAGCCTGCAGTGAACTGCCAAGTCCTCTCTCCTGAACCCAACATAAAATATGATCAGCAATGACCTCTGCATGTTTCTTCCCTTCTACTTCAGTTTCGGGAGCAAAGTGAAACAAAAACCCACCACCAGGCTCAGAACAGACAGAGTAGTGTTCTTCTTTGATGAGACCTGGAAACTTTCTGTTCACTCCCTCTACTTCTAGCAAAACTTTTGTGTCATCTATTCTTCCATCAAACAAAAGACAGGAGAGCCCTCCCTCGCTTAAATCTTTTTCATGCTGATCAGATATTTCCTTCATTATTTTTTCTTGTGCTCTTCTAATTTTATTATGATCTATCACCAAAGATACATCCTCTCGGCTGATGAGGCCTGCATCTATCCAAGCGGCAGTTGCAATTTCTGCAGCCTCACGAAGTCCAGCATGGTGGCGAATACTAGCTAAAGCAATGTTTGAAATATTTCTTGTGTTGTATTTCATTTTCTTTGGTAAAGGTTCAGATGGCTCTTTGGAACTATCATCTGATGTTGCTTCCTGTTCATCAGAAGAACTATCAAAGAAGTGATAAACATCTTGACACAGCTCTTCCTCTCTTTGGATGGCTTCTTCACTCTTCATTTTCTTCTTTTGTTCCCTCTCTCGGATTTGTTCTCTCTTCTTGGCATTAGCAATCTGCTTCTTTGTTTCTGAATAATCTATTGAACCCATTTGCATACTTCCTTGGCCTTCTGCCTTTGTCCTCTGTGCCTTTATAAATTCAAGCTCTAAAACAGGGATCTTCTTTTCACGAGGACAACCACAATCAATGTGGGAATTATTTTCTCTTACCTGAGTGAGAACAGTTGGATTCAGAACATAATTGTATGGAGCACTTGCAGGTCAAAATGTCAAACAGAGTAGCAAGTGTGTGCAGAAATTCATTTTTCCTGGCCAAGTTTCCTTTACCAAGTGATGTTTCAACTGCTTTGTGCCATAATTTCGTTAGTTTTAGCTCAATAGTTCGACACTGATTAATCACAGGTGGTTTGAATAGTGCATTAGCTTTTGTCCATTGATGCAGAAGAGGGACTATCATGTCATTTATGAGTTCTTTATCTGTATAGTTCCTTCTGTCCTTTGCATTTTTTTCTCGAAGGAGTAACCCTAATCTTAGCATGTCTCTCACTGTTGGAAGTTCTGATACAGGAAGCTCCTTCCCTTTACCAACTAGCAGGCTCAAGTGGGTTGACAACTGACTTCTTGTCTTCAATTTTGACATCTTCACACTATCTGACAAATAGAAAAATATTTCAATGTTTCATAATTCAATTGTTGTTTCAAAAAATATCAATTTGTTTATCAAAAATGCTGTAACAGAAATAACATAATAATTTCTTAGAACATAATGTTTTATACAATGATATAAGTAACTGCGACAATCAATATGCCCTACTTACAATAATTAAAATGTAGAATTCGTCTGGTAGAGTAGGTGCAAGTGCAATGAGAGCAAACCACCGTCTATGATATCTAGAAGGAGAGTGAGCCGGGCGCCTTATCCTCACGCTTGGTACAAGTCAAAACAAGAATTAAACTGTCCCACACGGAGAGCCTGTTCATGTTCATGTTCTGACATGCATATTGTACACAAGCTATAGAACCATAAAATACTCCATAATCCATATGCTTACATGAGATTAGTTAATATCAAGTGAATAATTCTAATCAAGACTCATTAATTTGTTGAAATACTGATATTTGAAACTTTAAGGTATAATTGATGTAGGTGAGGGTTATTTCAATTCATTTTTGTTTGCTAATCTCAAGTTTAGACATAAAGAGGCACAATATTTTGACTACCAAATTTGATTTTTAACATGTTGACAAAATTGACACACCCTAATCACCAGCCTGTTCTAGCTGTCCTTCCCACCACTTAGCATCACCCATCACCAGCCTGTTCTAACTGTCCGTCCCACCACTTAGCATCATCCATCACTAGCCTGTTCTAACTGTCCGTCCCACCACTTAGCATCGCCCATCACCAGCCTGTTCTAGCTGTCCGTCCCACCACTTAGCATCACCCATCACCAGCCTGTTCTAGCTGTCCTTCCCACCACTTAGCATCACCCATCACCAGCCTGTTCTAACTGTCCGTCCCATTACTTAGCATCATCCATCACCAGCCTGTTCTAACTGTCCGTCCCATCACTTAGCATCACCCATCTCCAGCCTGTTCTAACTGTCCTTCCCACCACTTAGCATCGCCCATCACCAGCCTGTTCTAGCTGTCCGTCCCACCACTTAGCATCACCCATCACCAGCCTATTCTAGCTGTCCTTCCCACCACTTAGCATCACCCATCACCAGCCTGTTCTAACTGTCCGTCCCATCACTTAGCATCATCCATCACCAGCCTGTTCTAACTGTCCGTCCCATCACTTAGCATCACCCATCACCAGCCTGTTCTAACTGTCCGTCCCATCACTTAGCATCATCCATCACCAGCCTGTTCTAACTGTCCGTCCCACCACTTAGCATCACCCATCACCAGCCTGTTCTAACTGTCCGTCCCATCACTTAGCATCATCCATCACCAGCCTGTTCTAACTGTCCCTCCCATCACTTAGCATCGCCCATCACCAGCCTGTTCTAACTGTCCGTCCCACCACTTAGCATCATCCATCACCAGCCTGTTCTAACTGTCCGTCCCATCACTTAGCATCATCCATCACCAGCCTGTTCTAACTGTCCGTCCCATCACTTAGCATCACCCATCACCAGCCTGTTCTAACTGTCCGTCCCACCACTTAGCATCATCCATCACCAGCCTGTTCTAACTGTCCGTCCCATCACTTAGCATCATCCATCACCAGCCTGTTCTAACTGTCCGTCCCATCACTTAGCATCACCCATCACCAGCCTGTTCTAGCTGTCCTTCCACTTAGCATCACCCATCTCAGCCTGTTCTAACTGTCCGTCCCATCACTTAGCATCACCCATCACCAGCCTGTTCTAACTGTCCGTCCCACCACTTAGCATCACCCATCTCCAGCCTGTTCTAACTGTCCGTCCCATCACTTAGCATCACCCATCACCAGCCTGTTCTAACTGTCCGTCCCATCACTTAGCATCACCCATCACCAGCCTGTTCTAACTGTCCGTCCCACCACTTAGCATCACCCATCTCCAGCCTGTTCTAACTGTCCGTCCCATCACTTAGCATCACCCATCACCAGCCTGTTCTAACTGTCCGTCCCACCACTTAGCATCACCCATCACCAGCCTGTTCTAGCTGTCCGTCCCATCACTTAGCATCACCCATCACCAGCCTGTTCTAACTGTCCTCCCACCACTTAGCATCACCCATCACCAGCCTGTTCTAACTGTCCGTCCCACCACTTAGCATCATCCATCACCAGCCTGTTCTAACTGTCCGTCCCATCACTTAGCATCACCCATCTCCAGCCTGTTCTAACTGTCCGTTCCGTAAACCACACGACGTCTGGCTCTCCTAGATGTGCTGATTGACAACGTGAAGGTATGTCAGTCAGTGTGAGTTAAGGAGAGTGACTTCTGTAGTGGGGAAGGAGTGAGTTAAGATTGAGTTTAGGCCTCAGTTCTTAATAGGCCCCGATCCATTAGGTGTGGGGCCCATTTGACGAGCCACCAATAATTTAGTAGTGCGGTAGTGAGAACGTCATCACCTCTCACAGTTGCAGCAGTAGAGACGACATAAGGGAAGTGTGTTGACATAGTCTGTCGTGTTATTCACCCAAGCGATACACCCGGGTCACACAACAATGTTTCTTATTTGATTACAGTACCCAATATTTTCGTCCCCCCCCCAACACATTGCCCTAACATCTATCATGGTTATTACCCTCCCACACATCCCCTTACATAAACCTCGACTACCCTCACACATCCAGTCTCCCCACATATACACTCCCCCCTCACTTCATAACTCGTAGTTAACCTGTGTAGTCACTCCTTGTCTATCTCACTTTGGTACCGTAACTGTTCTGAAACTGTTAAAAGATCCAGTCCTCCTTGTCATCATATACAAGTAATATTATTTACCACTAATATTACTTGTGTATTTCTTGACAACAAAGTGACCCACTCATCTGTTTAGTTTATATTTTCAGTTTTTTGCCTGCCATATTTTTCAATAAACCGTTAATTATTATTACTACTACACACTTCCAACGTTTCCCGACACCCACAATCTGACACTGTCCAGTTTATCCTATGTTGTTTTTACGTGTTTTTCTCTATATGAAAAACTATACTAAATACTAAATTGCTGTTATTAATAACTTATATACTGCAATTATATGTTATAGGAGGGTAGTGTGGAGCGATGGTGAGGCGCGGTGGGGGTGGTTGTGGGAACAGGGGCAGTGTAGAGGGTTGCCATCAGTAGCCAACACACACACACGTCACACATGCCAGTCACCACTACCGCCACCACCAACCACACACTAGTACACACCTTCCTCATATCGCAACACCATCATCATCTTCTTCATGTTATATGTGATTATACGCGGTGCCAGCCAATCACAGTCGCCTCTTTTTATCATCTTCTTTCCTCGCCCAATCACACGCGAGAGTGGGAATGGCGCGTTTTTTATTAATCCCAAAACCCGCCCCGTTCCTGTATGTGGTGTAATTATTGGAGGCCGGCGGTAATGCGCGGCGCCCCATTGGTTGAGGCTGCAGCTGCCGGGTTATTCAGGTAACAGGAAGGTCCTTATAAAGAAGTCGGAACGTGATTTATCGGCGAGTGTGTGGGAGCCATGGGGGAGGACGTGTGTGTCTCCTCCTCCATTTAGTGAAGTTTCTCTCTTACATTGTATTATCACACCACCTGAATGATCCCCTTCACACATAACTCACCAAGTCTTGTGTTTTATTAGTTAGTGATGATGTGATAATATTTTTGAGGCGTATATGATAAATGTGTTTGGTAGTGCATTCTAAACCTCCATTAGATAAAGTGGGTGTGTGGGATACCACCGTCCACCCCCTCCTTCTTCACTACCTCCCCCTATACACTCCTTCCCCTCCCTTCACCCCCTCCCCTTCTCTACATCCCCCCTCCCCCACCACCTCCTCTAACCCTTACCCCTAGCGGTGAAAAATCCCTCATTGTGGCTCCAAATCTTTTAAAATGGCAAAGAAAACCTTTTCCCATGAGGCGGACGGACGGGTGGAGGAGCCAAAAGAGCTTTCCTGAAATTCGTTATGATTTTCTCGGCTAGTCCATCCCTCGGGCCACGGCGGTTTCTACAGGGTTTTCTCAGGGACTCTCTCCGGTTTCTGCGAGTGTTCCCAGGGCTGAGGTATTTACAGGTCGAGACGTTTTGTGACTGTTAACTGTCTGGGAGGGAAGGAGGGGGTGACGGATGCCGAGGCTTTGTTCTGTCCCCTTCCGCCCCGACATGTCACCTGAGACCCGCCAGCCAGTTACGACAGGACTGTGTGACCATTGCTATTATCACCACCACTACTACTGCCACCACTACCACTGCTATTATCATCACTACCACCACCATTTCTATGACTACCACCACGTATCACCACTCACCACCACGTCATCTGCACCACTTATAATCACCACTAATACTACTACTAACGTGACCAGTGACCACTGATGTTATCTCCACCACCACCACCACCACCACCACCAACACTGAAACTTGTTACTGTTCGCTTTGTGTCCATTCCTCTCCCCTCCCCTTCTCTGTCTTTCTTCCATCTTCTTTCTCTTCTATCCTCTTTCTCCTCCTTCTTTCTTCCTTCTCACTTTCCTCCTACTCCTTATCTTCTTCCTTCTCCTTCCTCCGCCTCTTCTTCTTCCTCTTCCCCTGAACGTCCCTCCTCTTCTTCCTCCTCTTCTCCTCCTCCCCCTCCTCCCTCTCCTCCTCCCCCCTCCTCCCCACTCCTTCCCCTCCTCCCCCCTCCTTCCCCTCCCCTCCCCTCCTTCCCCTCCCCTCTTCCTCTTCTCCCTCCCCCCCTCCCCCCTCCCTTCCTCTCCTCCTCCCCCCTCCTCCCCCCTCCTCCCCCCCATCCTCCCCTCCCCCTCCTCCCCTCCCCTCCTCCCTCCCCCCTCCTCCCCTTCCTTCCCCTCCCCTCTCCTCCCCCCCTCCCCTTCCCCTCCCCTCCCTCCTCCCCCCTCCCCCCCTCCTCCTCCCCTCCCTCCCCCTTCCTTCCCCTCCCCCCTCCTCCCCCCTTTCCTTCCCCTCCCCCTCCTCCTTCACTTCCTCCCCCTCCTTCCTCCCCCCTCCCCCTCCTCCTCCTCCTTCTCCTCCTCCCCCTCCTCCCCCCCCTCCTTCCCCCCCTCCTCCCTCTCCCTCTCCCCTCCCCTATTTTTCCCTCTCTCCTCCCCTCCTCCTCCTCCCCCTCCCCCTCCTCCTCCCCTCCCCCCCTCCTCCTCCCCTCCTTCCCCTCCGCCTCCTCCCCCTCCTCCTCCCCTCCTCCCCCTCCCTCCCTACTCTCTCCCTCCTCCCCACCCCCTCCCCTCCCTCCCCCCTCCTCCTCCCCTCCCCTCCCCCCTCCTCCTCCTCCCCCTCCTCCTCCTCCTCCCCCCTCCTCTTCCCCCTCCCCCCTTCCTCCTCCTCACCCAGGGAGAGATGGACGAGAGATACAAGTCGTGTAATATCCGCTGAGGACGCTGCTAGTGACGTCATCATCTCAGGCCTGGCCTGGCGTGGACTTGGAGCCTATACCTATAGTCTTAGTAGCCCCATTGCTTACATTGCCCCGTAGCCCGTCCTCGAAAAGCTATACCTGATTTATGGGTTCATCGTGTAGCCCCCTTCCGTCCCTCCCTCCCCCTCTCTCAGTAGTGGCTGTATAAGAAACGTGTAAAATACTTCAGCTATATAGTAAACGTGTTCGTATGTATAGCCTCAGTTGTGCTACACGATGAAAAACTACTAGACGATGGCAGGTCTGTGGCACCTTGGGGAGTCTAGCCAGTTAACCAAGTTACCTCCGTGAATTTCCGCCTTTATTTAGTTGTGGTCGTATTCTTTAATACGCTAGTTGTTAACATTTAGGTGAGAATAAGTAAATATTATCAAAACATCATTGAAAAACTCATAAGTGACTTTGTAATATAATTCAGTCGAGATAATAATATAAACACGAACGTGCTGGTCAAGCTCAGAGCTGTCCAGGGGTCATCTGGCCCTCCGGGTCGAGGTTGATCGGTGTTTTTTTTTCTTTTTTCTTTTAATTGTTTCAATATGTGTTAAAGTCATTACTGTGTTGACAATATAATATAAATGACAAAGAACATTTAAATATACGTATTTAGTTTCGGGGTTTAATTAGTTATTTATTACTTACATTTATTACTATGATATTTGTTTTCGTCTCATGTGTACAGTTTAAGTCTTTACTGTTGTTTTAAGTAACTTTAGATTTAGTTGTTTTTCTCCCAAACTTATGTTGACATTTACATTGTTTAGAATATATCATATAACGCGTCATGATCATCCTGTGTTTATAAAGATCAGAGTTAAGTAATATTCCTTAAGGTTAAGTTACTTAAACTATTCACGTGGACCTAATATGATGACCTACATGGTCACCTATGGCCAGTGTGTGTGTCCACTAAGAAGGGGTAAAGGAATACTTTTTATTGTTATAATAATGTAAATTAATTTACACATAATAATATTATCACTGTTTCATATAAGACGTCATTTACACTCATAAGATATTCCAATATACCTAAAGCAGGTTAGGTTACGTTACGTTACGTTACGTTATGTTTTGTATGAAGCTTTTCATTTGTATGTATTACTGTAAGGAAAAAATGACAATAAGTGTTAAACTTAATACAAATGTAAACTAAAGTGTAAAAAAATCAGAAGGAAAAATGACAATAAAAATTGGATTGTCGGCCATTAACTTGGTAACACCTTTTGTATTAACCAATACGTGATGCCTTAATGAGCCTTAAGACACTGGTGCCGTTCTTACTGTAAGGCTGCTATAATTCTCTGACGCTGTTGTACACAACCGACTTAGTTGTTACCACGGGTGTAGAGATGAACCAATGGCCTCCAGGCTGCTGGCACGAGGAACAACATTGATAGCCATTAAAAATTTAGATTGTTTGGGCCGAAATACTTTTACTTACGAAACACTGCTAGCATGTATTGGCAAGGGCAGCCCGGAACCGTCAGGAACTCCGCCGATTGGATCCCATAGGCCACCCTTCTTCGCCAATCTCCCTAGGTGCTGAGGCAACTGAGGGTCTTCAGGACTCCGCCGAGAGGGCTAGAACAGCCGTCCTCACACCCCCAAGGAGTGATGCTAGCGAAGGTCCCGCTGGACCCCCGAGTAAGGTTGAGACTTTTCCTCTATTTCTCTTTAAGATAGAGAGGCAACACTGGCTAGTGACGCTAAGAGTATCTACTGTCATATCTTGATATATTATTACTTATTTTAAAGTGGCGTCTACAACACACCGAGACTTTGGTGTTTGTTTCTGTGAGTTAAGGAGATACAGTGAGTCAACCTGAGACGTTAGTCAGCTGGTGCACAAGTTTTGAATTACGATCACAAGTACTCATATTTCATTATTTCTATTATCCTCGCTGGGTGGGAGATATAGACTAATGTTATAGTTATAGGTACCAGTAACTCATGTAATGTTATCGGTATACAGTCCCCAGTAACTTATTAACATATTCTTTACATTTTTGTTTTTTTTACGAGATTAGTCAGGTCACAGGTCAATGACCCACATCAGGGCCTGGGGGTCGAAAATATAATAATAATAATAATAATAATAATAATAATAATAATAATAATAATAAAAGAGAGAAACATTATATGTATGTTGTGTTGTCAAGGTAAAAGAAACAATTGTGACCTGCAATTGTGTAAAAATGAGGCAGAAAGTCAATAAGAAGTGTGACGTAGATGTTTCATATTTATATACAGTCAGCATAATGAAGTGATGATCTTCACGGCCAGGAGGAGTTGTGCTGAAAGCCCCACGGTGTGTTCAGTGTCTTCCAGGAGCAGTATGATAGTGTGTAAGTTGGTGGATGATAAAGTGGCAACACACTATAGGAGCCTTCTGAGGGATCCTCCACGTAATAAATGGTGAGTTATTGACGTGGGTCTTGTGTGTGTGTGTTTGTGTGTGTGTGTGTGTGTGTGTGTGTGTGTGTGTGTGTGTGTGTGTGTGACTTGTGGTGAAATGGTCAGCATCCTGCCCGAGTTCGATCCTCGGGCAGGGTGAAACTATGGGCAAGTTTCTTTACGCCATTTGCCTCTGTCTACCCAGCAGTAATTGGTACTCTGGATGTTAATCGATTTGTGGATCGTGTTCCGGGGTAATGGTTACCCAGTGCAGTTGGCGAGCTGTCCAGTCTTCTCGGACTATTCCTTGACACTGGGTCATGCAGCTCGTTAACTTAGGGTGAGGTTGTTGTGTTGGCGACAGCTTCTACATTTTAATAAATTCACGCCTAGGAGGCCCTTGGGCCGGCCATCCTCGATTTCGAGGGGCTTCCATTATTATGTGTGTGTGTGCTATATAATCCACTATGGATGTGGTAATCATTATTTTACTTGGACTGATGGATGACACGTAGGAGTGGATGTCGTCGCTCTATATGCGCCGGATGAATGTTGGAGGAGGTGACGACGGGTAGTATGAATAAGCTGGTTTACATTCTACCTTACCTATCATGCCTATGGCGACTGTATCCTGCCTACTGTTCGTATCACGGTGATAGCATGCCAGGTTCGTATAATCTAGCATGGAATGGCGTACAAATAAAGAGATGAACATTTAATATACGATATAATGGACGTTACTAGTGAGCTTTGGGTATTACAAGTGGCTGGTACAGGTCGATGGTGATAGTATAGTGAGTAACCATAATTACTGGCCCATCCACAGGTCGAGCGTAGTGTGGGTAGAGATCCTTGTGGACAGCGGCTCACACAGTAGCAACTCACACACCAACACAGCATAAGACCCTTGAATACTTATCACCAGTCGTTCAGGTCATACCTCCTTTTACTCTGAATATAAGGTAACTTTTACTACTCCCACTAACGTGAAATAAATAAATTATAATTTATGTCTACTGGAGCAGTAACATGTCCACTGCCCACCAGTAAAAGGACACAGCATCAATTTGGGAATATGTCTGAGGCCAACGCAGGAGTATCTGATGATGTCCCGCACTACATGATCTTGTCAGGGCCACAGTACAGCAGCAGGCCAAGTCTCATGCTATATGTTAACAGATACAGTCCTCTGATACACTGAACACACCGTCGGGCTGTCAGTACCACTCCTCCTGGCCGTGAAGATTATCACCTCATTAGCTGCCTGTTTATAAATATTAAACTATGAAACATCTACACCACACCTCTAACCAGTGGTAATTAATGTTAATATTACTTATACCATAATGTGAAGCATCCGGCAATAAGTTACTAGGGACTACAAGCCTTATAACATTACATGAATTACTGGGGACTATATGCCTATATACTTTATACAAGTTACTTAGTACTATATAACTATAACATTAGTTTATATCTCCCACCCAGCGAGGATAATAGAAATAATGAAATATGAGTACTTGTGATCGTAATTCAAAACTTGTGCACCAGCTGACTAACGTCTCAGGTTGACTCACTGTATCTCCTTAACTCACAGAAACAAACACCAAAGTCTCGGTGTGTTGTGGACGCCACTATAAAATAAGTAATAATATATCAAGATATGACAGTAGATACTCTTAGCGTCACTAGCCAGTGTTGCCTCTCTGTCTTAAAGAGAAATAGAGGAAAAGTCTCAACTTTACTCGGGGGTCCAGCGGGAC
>NW_024747453.1:0-17826 GCF_018991925.1 Homarus americanus
ACTGATGATGGAGCATAGGGGTTTAGCAAGCTACGGGGAAAACTCCTTGAAGAGTTTCATTGGTAAGTCAATGGGGGTGGTAGAGCATTTTAATTTTAGTTTGTCCAGGCGTTTTGCTATTTCAAATACTTCTACTAAGTCAGTGGGAAGGGGGGGGGCTGGTAGGTAAGCAGGGAGAGTGGTTGTGTCAAGCCGGGGGAGCGTCTGGCATATAGTAGCGAAGTGTGTGTGTGTGTGTGTATACTACTGTACTTTTTAGATCCTCCTACGCAACCTAACCTATTATAGTTAAGTATAGTAGGCTATACACTATTTTGTTTGTATGTGTTATAAAATGAAATTGCATGTTATTATTATTAATATTATTATTATTAATATTATTATTATTATTAGTAGTAGTAGTATTATTATTATTATTATTATTGTTATTATTATTACATGCTAATATAATACTAAGTTGCCCGCCAGATTTCCTCAGAGATGGGAGGAGCACATTGGCGGCGGTGTTGTTTATACTCCGCCCGATTACTGATTCCTATTCACCGAGCCAGAGCTGGCGGGCGGCGTGTTATGTGCCACGTTTTGTTTCCCATTGGGCGTACCGCTCAGCTGGGGAGTAGGAGATTTCATAAAAAGAAAGTTTGAGTGGAGAGCACACCTTTTCCTTCACATACAGTTATCTTATACCATCTACTAGTATAATAGTTTGCACAAAAATACTCTACACTCTTTCTAGGTTATTGTTATGTTTTTTTTTTTTTTTTTGATTTCTCATCAGATTGTGCATTCAACTAATATACACTATTAGTGTGTTTATTATTATGTTTTATAGTATTATTTCGTATAATATTGGGTAACACAATTAGAGTCACTAGTATAGTATATTTTCGGGGTTTATAGCAGTTTGTGGTCTAATAGTATCATGCTTTATGAGTGGTGTTCTATGTAGTGATGGATGATTAGGCAATAAAATATGCTTTGGGTGTTTATAGCAGTTTGTGGTCTACTAGTATCATGCTTTATGGGTGGTGTTCTATGTAGTGATGATTAGGCCATAAAATATGCTTTTGGTTTATTGCTAACAAAATATACTTTGCTCTACCGCTGGAGTGCAAAACATGGTGAAACTTACATACACCGTTAATAAAGTATTGGTGGAAGAAGAAGAAGAAGTAAGAGGAAGAATTGTGGAGGGAATGAACAGTGAGACAATGTAAAGCCTCCAGGATGGCGGCAGCGTTTCTGTTATTAATATATAATAAGACAATAGGAAAATATGTTGTTGTCTCTACCTGTATTATTACCTTTGCGATAGCATGGTTCAATTTTGGGAGGACATAGGAAGGAGCAGGAGGTTAGGAAGGAGCAGGAGGTTAGGAAGGGATTTGTAGTGGGAGAGATAGTGTCTGTGATCCTCGGGTCACCACTCCTCGGATTGTGTCAGTTCAAGTTTAGAAGCTCCAACAACTTTCCCTGAATACAAATTGGCAACCTTTCGATTTACAACAGGTACCTACTTACTGCTACAGTAGGTAGGTGAACAGGGACCAAGGGGGCTAGGAAGAGTGTCCAAACAACTTGCTCCTGCCTGCCTGTGTGATGTAGTCGTGGCCAGAATTAGGTTAGGATACAGACACATCTGGCTAGTTAGTAACGCTGTACCCATAAAGGAACACTCAGCATGTAAACTTGGTGATACACCTTTAAAGCACTACTATATTATTGAATGGGACACTGTCAAAGACTTCAGGCCACCTCACTTATTGTATCTTGAACTATGTCATTACTTCATTGAGGACATTACATTCTTGCTTTTTATCCCAAATTGGCTAGCCCACACTGGTAAATGTGTACTGTACTGTCAATGAATCTGATGTATTTCTTTGTGTATGAACCTGACTGAAAATAAGGTCGCCTCCCTGGCTGCTGCTGCTTCTGCTTCTGCTTCTGCTTCTGCGCCCTTCTAAGTCCCGTTTAAGTCCCCCACCCCAGGCCCCCACAACCGCCCTTCACATCTACACCATTCTAAAACAATTTCACTCAATTTCCACAGAGTGTTATCCTGCAAAACGTTGATGTCGTATATTTCTCTCTTTAAGTGATATCCTGTGGCTCCGAAAGGAGCCTGTTTGGTTAGGTTGTCTTGTGTGAACGAACCTTGGGTTCTTATTTCTTCTCTGTCTTCTTTGGGAGGAGCACAGCTTGGATGTTAGGAAGGACACCCCCTTGGGCAATGGTGACTCCAGACAGGAGCTTGTTCAGCTCCTCGTCATTGCGAATGGCAAGCTGAAGATGACGCGGGATAATGCGGGTCTTCTTGTTGTCGCGGGCGGCGTTACCGGCCAGCTCGAGCACTTCTGCTGCCAGGTACTCCATGACGGCTGCAAGGTACACAGGTGCACCTGCACCAACACGCTCAGCATAGTTGCCTTTACGCAAGAGACGGTGGATCCTACCCACGGGGAACTGGAGCCCGGCCCTGCTAGAACGGGACTTTGACTTGCCCTTCACCTTGCCTCCCTTGCCGCGTCCTGACATGTTGCTGCTGCTGCTTTTCGTGATAGGAGTTAAATTTCCGCCCGCCACCTTGGTCTTTTATACCAAGCTCAGGATCAGGCCAGGTGGCCGTCTCGCGGACCCAACCAATGTAAGAGAGCCGTAGCTGCAGCCAGTCTGATCCTGAGCGGCCCGCTCGGTATATAAGGAAAAGTTAGTCGGGCCAGTTTTCAATTCTCTCGCTCCGCGCCACGAGTAACTGTGCCGCCATGCCTCCCAAAACTTCCTGAAAGGCTGCCAAGAAGGCTGGAAAGGCCCAGAAGGCCATTGCCAAGGGTGACAAGAAGAAGAAGCGCAGGAGGAAGGAAAGCTACAGCATCTACATCTACAAGGTACTGAAGCAAGTGCACCCCGACACAGGAGTCTCCTCCAAAGCTATGTCCATCATGAACTCTTTCGTGAACGACATCTTCGAGCGTATCGCTGCCGAGGCTTCCCGCCTGGCGCACTACAACAAACGCTCCACCATTACAAGTCGGGAAATCCAGACAGCTGTCCGACTCTTGCTGCCCGGTGAACTGGCCAAGCATGCCGTGTCTGAGGGCACCAAGGCTGTCACCAAGTACACCTCTTCCAAGCAAGAGGTTACTTGTGCACAACAAACACGCCATCCCACTACTACAACTTAATCGGCTCCATCGGAGCCACAGTTACATGTTAAAGAGACAGTTACCGACAGTGATATATTGAGAGGGAAATAAAAAAAATAAAATTATAATAATCTGCATTCTCTATTGGCGTAGAAACAGGACTAAATCGAAACATAATAAATAAATAAATAAATTCTGCGTGGAGTACTTTTACACCCACTGCAAAGTGACATACATGGAGTGTGTTTGGGCTTCATTTCTTGTTTGCAGCATGCCTATTTCATGTAAAAAAAAAATTTATTTTATTTTATTGTATGTTCTTTTATTTTATTTATTTCTTTACTTACTTATTCTTTATATATTTATTTGTTACTAGCTCTTGTTTGTTGCACCCACCCACCTCCCGAATTGATGACCTACTATACAATCGTACCTCCACGAATGTTACCAACTTACCGTTAGGCGATTTGGGTAACCGAAATTAACGCTCTCCGACCACCAACCATTTCGATTGTCAGGAAAATTATCTTCAGAACAGTTCTTTGGCCCTGAGAAGGGCCGAGTTATAGATGTCTGGTAGGTTTTGTTGTGCTTTTTGTTTTTCCCCAAGGAAGAGGACTTAAGCACGCTCTCCGCGGATGCGCCGGGCCAGCTGGATGTCCTTGGGCATGATGGTAACGCGCTTGGCGTGAATGGCACACAGGTTGGTGTCCTCGAAAAGACCCACCAGGTAAGCCTCAGAGGCTTCCTGCAGAGCCATGACGGCAGACGACTGGAAGCGCAGGTCAGTCTTGAAATCCTGGGCGATCTCACGCACCAGGCGCTGGAAGGGCAGCTTCCTGATGAGTAGCTCTGTGCTCTTCTGGTAACGACGGATCTCGCGAAGGGCGACGGTTCCGGGCCTGTAACGATGGGGCTTCTTGACACCACCGGTGGCTGGGGCGGACTTGCGAGCTGCCTTGGTGGCAAGCTGCTTCCGTGGAGCCTTGCCTCCAGTGGACTTGCGGGCAGTCTGTTTAGTACGGGCCATCTCGACGACGAAATAGTCAATACGGGCGGCCCGTTGTTTGTTGTTGTATAGATTGTCGGACCGTAGTCCGACACGGGCCTTTGCCTACAGGCGGCCCGTTTGGTGGTTCCGGCTGGAGCTCCAGGAGCAGCCAGACCGGATTGGGATTGGAGGTGGTCCCACCTGCAGATTGGAGGGATACTGCAGGTTGCAAGTGTGAGCGGACCCCCGATCAGTGGACGCTTACCACCAACCCCCACTCTTGGACGTGGTCAGTTTCGGAGTGGCGCGCCCCCCGAACTGGGGTCCGCACTTGCTGGGAGAGGATGCTTTCTAAGCTATCTGGGTGGTGGGTATCGTGTGATGACCCGGAGTAGGTGGTGAATGTGGTCTGTATGGGCCTTTCGGGTTAGAGTGGCCGCTGGTGTTGTGTGTTTCTTGGGAGATTTGAGTTCTGTTTCGGAGGCTTTGTGTGACCTCGCAATCGAGGAGATAGTGTTCAAGTGGGTTGGCTGCTGGTTCCTGACAGTAGGTGCAATCCATGACGTCATTTCCGATCATCTGCCAGGAGCACTTGTACCCTAGTCGTAGTCGATGAAGGCTGACTTGGGTTTGTCTTGGAGTTTTCTTGTCAGCGAAAGGTGGTTCCCCTTTTGTGGCCGCCAGGTACCATTTGGCTGATTGGGAACCAGCGTTGAGTGCATGAAGGAAGTTCTTTTTGATGTGGAGCTTGCTAGTCTTTCTGAGGTGATTCTGATCTTGTTGCGCAATGCTGAACTGATGTGTACGCCATTGAACGTAGCTGCCTTTGGCTGTTTGCCACATGCTGTTTCCTCCCATCCTTTAAGCATGACTGGAATCCAGTGTAAGACGACTCATGGTGCTGGCTTTTGAATTCCTGTAGCCAAAGGAGGATCGAGGTGATGATGTGGACGTTGTCTCTTGGTTGACTGTGTTGCAGCGCCTGCATGGCCGATTTCGAGTCCGTGTGAATTATGACGGACTTGTTGTGTTGTGTTGCAGCGTGTTGTAGGGCCTTTGAGATTGCTACCAGTTCTGTTTGTAGGGTGGAGCAGTCGTTGGAAAGTCTCCATTGGAGGGTCTGACCTTGGGTGTAGAAGGCCGCTCCGGATCTATGATGTTTTGGGTCCACCGAGCCGTCTGTGAAGTATGATGCTGCATCAGCCGGTGTCTCGGTAGCTATGGCTTGGAGAGATATTTTTTTGAGGTCCTCCTTCTGGAGGTTGGCTTTGCTGTCGCCGAGGTCGGTGAATTTGAGTGTGGCTGGTGGAGGGCTCCATGGTGGAGGAACAGTGTAACCATTGTCTCGTGTGTCTTGGTTGTTCTTGACGAGTGTTTCTGCTTGCAGGTGTCGGATGACCTCGCTTGCCTCGTGCGACCAGGTGGCCCCTCGCACTCTGTGGTCGAGGTGGAGGGAGGCACTGATTCGAATCTTGGCAACTGTGGGCTTGTCTGCTCTACAGATTTTGGCGAGGAGTCCGGCTGTCACCTGCTTGACTCGGACTGCCAGGGGTGGTAGTTCGGTTTCCATTTGCAGATTGCAAATTCTGGTCCACATGGGTGCTCCGAGCATGGTCCTGAGAGCATTGTTTTGAATGACTTCTAGCTTAGCTATTTGGTCTTCTCTCAGTCCAATGAGTGCTGGAGCACTGTAATCTGCCAGCGATCTGATGGCGGCTGTGTAGTAGGCTTTGAGCACATGAAGGTTTGCTCCTGCGGATTTGCTGGTGAGAGACCTCATTATATTGTGTCTGCTCTTCGTCCTGTGCCTGAGATACTCGAGTTGCGGCTTGAAGGTGAGTTTCTGGTCAAACCAGATTCCAAGACACTGGTGGGCGTTGGTCCAGACTACTGGCGTGTTTTGTATGGAGAGCATCTTGTCTGGTGTGTCTGTGCAGATGGCCATCGCTTTCGACTTGGCTGGATTTATCTTGAGTCCAAGTCTGTTGCACTCCTCTTCTATAAGTTGGAGTGCGTGTTGCGTGTTGGCTAGTCTGTTCGATCCTCTTACTATAAGCTGTAAGTCGTCTGCATAGCATAGGAGCTTGGCTGTTTGTCTGAAGGGAAGTTTGACCAGATTTTCCATCAGGACGTTGAACAGCATTGGACTGAGGATGCCTCCTTGTGGGGTTCCGTTTTCGTGGACCCTGTAGCTTGAGGTTGCTCCCTGAAAGCGTACTCGTGCTTCTCTCTGTGTGAGGTAGTTCTGGATCCACCCCAGCAACCTTCCTTTGACGCCTTTTTTATCGAGCGTAGTTGTAATGGCCAAAGGATTTGCTAGTTCGAAGGCTTTCTCCAGGTCGAGGAAGACCACCAGAGCTGGTTTGTTGTCCACTGTGCTGAGTATCTCGGCGATGTTGTTGCCTGTGCCGGTGTTCTCGGTGTAAGCAAAGATGTGGGGGTGTGGGCTGCCTACTTTCCACTTGAGTCGGTTGAGAGCCATTCTTTCTCCGGTCTTCGCTATGCAGCTGAGAAGGGAGATGGGCCTCGGCTTGTCTGGTTCTCTGGGCTTCGGAATGGGCTGTATATCTGCCTTCTTCCATTCCGGTGGGAGTCTTTGTGCTGTCCATGAAGCATTGATGGCTTGCAGCAGAGCCTCGTGTCCGGCTGTACCGGCATGAGAAAGCATGGAGTAGGTTATCCTGTCGGCCCCTGGAGCTGTATCCTTGCTTCGTTTTAGCGACTTCGACTTCTGGAGTTCTTGCTGGTTGAATGGTCTGTCAGTGTCATCTTCACTGTTGCAGGCCTCTTGGATCATCTGGAGTCTGACCTGTCGCGGACGCCGTTGTGTCTCCTCCGCCTGTCTCGGGAGGTTCTTCGTTGCTGCTCGGTCAGAGAACAGTTTTGCAAGTCTCTCGGCTTCCTCTTCTGGGTTGGGATGAGTTGGTGGTGGTGGTGTTGCCTTCCCAGATGCCCTTCGGATCTGGGCCCACATCTTGCCAAGGGTGGTGTGCTCGTTCAGTTCGGAGCACCACTTGAGCCAGCTTGCGTTTTTAATTTCTTCCTTCTCTTCCCTGGTATCCTTGACTATGACTTGCAGGAGATGTCTGTTTGTTGCCGTGGGATGTCTCCTGTAGTTTCTTCGGGCCATGTTCACTCTGTGGTTGAGTTCTTTCACCCTGGGACAGTAGTACCAGTAATCATTGTACTGTCTTGATGTGGGTTTTGTTTTTGGGATAGCCTCTTCTGCCGCTAGGTGAAACGCCTCGACCAATTGGTGGTGGAGGGTTGTCTCATCCGCGGGTGCTGCGCCGGCCGGCTGTGATTTTTCGCGCCACTTAGCCAGGTGTTTCTTGAAGAGTCCCCAGTCTGCCTTTTGAGTGTTGTATCTCCATCTCGGGGGGGGTGGAGTGGGGAGTTTGTTCACCTTCAGCGTTGTTAGGGTGGCGAAGTGGTCACTGGTCAGCGTGGGGTGTATCTGCCAGGAGGCCGAAGGCTGTAGTGCACTGGAGACGAAGGTTAGATCTAGCCTTCCTCCCCTAGTGTGGGTGGGCTCTCCGGTGTTCAGGAGGCAGATCTCGGGTGTATCTTGAAAGGTGGTGTATAGGTGTAGGCCGTCTTCATTTGTGGGGCTTGCCGAGCTTAGGAAGGGATGATGTGCGTTGAAATCCCCTCCTATGAGTGTGGCGTGGTCGGCGGCCGAAGCAAATAATTGAGTAACCTCCAGTGAGCCCCTTGGGTTCTTGTAGATGTTGTGAACAGTTAATTCCCGTTCTTGGAGGGTTACTTTGACGGCCTGTGTCTCGATGTTTTCCCCACATGGAAATTGCTGCGTGACATCGGCGGAGGGTATGCTTGACTTGACCAAGATCATACATCCTCTTGTTGACGCCTGCGTGAAATGCCTCCTGTATGTCTTGTAACCGCTGAATTTGAAACAGTGGTGTTCTTGTAGAAGTGTTTCTTGTAGGAGTATGATGTCAAGCTTGTCCTTGGCTGCTGCTTCTTGTAGGAGGTGTTTCTTGTTTTTGATGCCCTGAGCATTCCATGTTAGGATGTTCAGGGTGCTGACGTTTTCCACCACTGTTTCATCGGGGACTTCTGGTGGTCCTCGATGGAGATGTCCAAGTTCGATTCCAACTGAATCAGGTCCATGTCTTCGTGTTCTGTGGTTTTTGCCTTCTGGGCCGTGGTTCGGTTCAGGGGAGTTGAAACGTCCAGTTTCTTTCTGGGAGCTGTCGGTATCTTGGGAGCTGTCGGTGTCTTGGGTGTCGGTGTCTGGTGGTGGCCTTCTTCGGTGTAGAGTGTACCTCGGCTGTTACTCGTGTGCGGACCGGCGTGGCTTCCTCCACTGAGGTGGCTGGAGCTGTGGCGACTTGCCCGAGGACGCTCCCCATGAGTATTTGGAGCTGTGTGGGTTGGATCTTGTGGCCCAGTAGTCCGGCTAGGCCCTCCGCGAAGGATGTCAGTACCTTGGCTAGGTCTGATATGTGTATCATTCCTCCTGGTGCCTTGGTGTGTGCTTCTTTTGTCTTTCTCGTGGTTGTCGTTGTCTGCTGCTTGGGTGGCTGAGGTGTGGCTGTAGTGAGGCCCGGAAACTGGGCTGCACTCTGGGTGTTGACTGGCTGAGGAGGTTGTCTTAATTGTTTGGGCCTTTGGGTTCCCCACACGAAGGTACTTGGTGGGGCTGGTGTGTAGGCGGTGGGGGCCGGTCTTGCTGCTGGTCGGTTTGCCTGGACCCTCTTTGTTCTCTCGGAGCATCCAGGATTCCAGGCGTGGTGTTTGCCCCCGCAGTTGGCACACTTGGGGGCAATTTTTTCCCCATTTTTCAGCTTGGTGAGGCAGGACTGTGTGCCGTGCTTCTGTGCGCAGACTGCGCAGATTTCCCTGTACGTGCACCTTGTCTGATGGTGCCCGTATTTCTGGCATCTGAAGCATCGCAGGGGCTCTGGGACGAAGGGCCTCACTTCGTAGATCCCCCAGGTTTTGAGGTCTATGGTGCTGGGGGGTGAGCCGTAGTGCGTTATGAGGACTTGTTTCGTGGTGGCCGTCTTGTCGGACAGGGGAGAGCATCTCTCGGCTTTTAGGATCTTCGGGTGGTTCTCCAGGGGTTCGAGAGGTAGTTCCTTTGGGTACCGGAGGACTACCGACTTCATCAGTTTCTGGGCGGGGTCTAGCTTGGTTGAAGTAATGGTGGTGGTGTTTTGTAGGTAAGTGTCGAGGGTGGTGGCGGAGTTCTTGTCTTTGGGGTGAACGATCATCTCCCCCTTTAGGTTGGGCCGCACTGAGAACTTGGCCAGTGGGTTTTGCTTTTCCATCTCTGTGACGGCGGCATATGTTGTTTTTGCGTCCGTTTTCGTGATCCGGAATTTTGGCAGTGTCGTTGGAGGTGAGCTGGTGGTGGTGATGGGTGCCTTGGGGGCTGCTTGACGGCAATCGTTTCCCGAAAGGGCACGTCGGCGTTTCTTATTTTCTACCTTCGTCCAGTTGTCCTCAGTAGCGGTAGCAGTGGTGGTGGTGGTGGAGGTGGTGGTGGTGGTGGAGTTGTTGGAGGTGGTGGCAGAGTTCCTGCTTTTCAGGGCTTCGTTGAAGGCGCGTAACTGGTCTGCTTTCTCTGTGCGAAGCCTGTCGTGGTTCGGGTCGTCAGGTTGGCGGTTCAGGCGGGGATCGCGGTTAGGAGGGCGTACGCGCTCCATAACCGGGTTGTTGTTGTTGTTGTTGTTGTTGTTGTTGTTGTTTTAGATCCTACCTATTCCGGTTGAGTAAACAGCAAAGGAATTACAGCACTCCCCACTAGCTGGTGGTCGTAGAGTGGTTCCTGAGCTTCTCTCACGGAGCCCCGATTGGGGAAGCCTACTTCCTAGTGTATGTGACTGCTCACTTATAGACGTGAGCTAAGTGTGCCTATTTGGGAAGGATAAGGATTGCGACCCTCTTTCCAGGTGGACCCGCACGATCACGGTTTTCCTGGAAAGACTCGGCTGGGGAGGGTTTTGCTCCGACCCCCTTTCGTGTTCACAATCTCCTGGGAGGGAGGTGAACAGTTACAGGGGGGACCGCAGGACGAATACACTTTTGAGGGTGCAGGTCCCTAGGCCAGAGCGAAAAAGGAAAAATGGTAGTAGAAGGAAAAGAGCTCAAACCACGCCGGGAATATCGCGCTATAACTGCTCTCCAGCTGGAGTGTGGGTCACTCACACCACCAGTGGGGAGGGCAAGCTAATGCTCGATAAACCGAGAACGCTCGTGAGTTGTTGTGGACGATGACAGTCGTGGGTGGTCCGGTCCGGGAAGATGGCCAACAATGGTACAAGGGAGAGGGCGGTCTTCAGAGTTCCGGGTCCAGCAGGAGGTCTTGTTGAGAGGTCTTCTTCGTTCAGGAGCGATGCGATGAGTGGCGGCCCGGCAGGCGGGCGGGCTTATATACAGACATTCTCCACCTCAGTGGCCACCTCATTGGCCACGAGTGCCGCATGCGTCATCCGCAAGCTACGCCCCACCTCCAAGAGGGAGGGACGGCCTTGGATGAACGATACTACCGCTGCGTCCACAGCACGCCACCTACTCCCACCAAACCGTGGGCGAAGCCACACACTCTCTCTCCCTCACCATGAACGGATACGAGTTTGTTAACGTGGCGCGGATACGTCCGGACACGCCGACCTGCCCCAAGAAACTAAACCTCCTAGTTCTCCAGAAGTTTTTCGAAGCTAATGGGATCGTGGGGGTCACCAAGGTAGAACGCCTAAAGCTCCATGGTGACATCAAGATCACCTTCGCCGAGATGGGCATGCCCGCTCAACTCGCGGAGATCCCAGACATCAACGGCATTCCTTTTAAAATGTTTGCCTTCATGTGGGACAACTTGAAGCTGGGTGTAATCTCCCACGCCGAAATTGCCCACATGGACAAAGCAGAGCTGAGTGAGCTCCTCAAGGAGCAGCAGCTCCAAGTTGTGAAGAAGCTGTCCGACACCACTGCCCTCATCGGACACCACTCCACCCTACCCAAGGAAGCTCAACTGGCGTGGGTAACTATGCCAGTCAAGCCCTACTGCAGACCGAAACGGTGTTACAAATGCCAGCACTATGGACACACTGTAAACAAGTGTGAGGCGCAGGAAGACACCTGCTCCATGTGTGGCAGCCCTGGACACCGCTACACGGCCTGCCCCAACACAGAGAAAAAATGCGTTGCCTGTGGTGGCCCACACTCCTCCGCCGACCGGACCTGCCCCAGATGGAAGGAGGAATGCAGGGTAGCCAAGGCTCGTCTTGAGAAAAAACTGAGCTACAAAGAGGCCCTCCTTGCTGTACGCTCCCAAGAAAAGAAAAAACCAGCAGTAAAGAAAAACCAAGAAAAGAAAACTCAACAGAAGCAGCCCACCACACAGAACCAAGAACACCACGTGGCCCGTGGTGCTGAAGCCCACGCGGCCAGTGGTGCTGAAGCCCACGTGGTCAACCTCTCCCTCTCTGAATTCTTCCACACCTATGAGGACTTAAAATACGAGGAAGACGAACAAGAAGACCCAAACACAAACGAATGGACAATTCAAGAGAGCAAGAAGAGAAGGAGAGAGAGAAGAAAATCGACATCAAGCTAAGAAGACCAAGACATCCCCTCCACACAAGAAACCAAAACACAATCAAGCCGACCAAGCACTGAACATCCATTGCCCAACCCAACACGCACCTGACGCCTGACCTGACGCTTGACCTGACGCTTGACCTGACGCTAGCCTGGCCTTGTCTTGTCGCCTCCCTGCCGCGTCCAGCCGGGTTGTTGCTGCTGCCCCCATCTTATAATCCCTCACGCAAGCGGTGTTTAGCCACTGCATCTGTTCTCTCCTCCTAAAATTCACTTCAATCCTCCCTTTATTCTTCTCCTGAACCTCCTTCCCCCCTGTCACTAGCATTTTTCGATTCGATTCGGCGAAGCCACACCAGGACCACCTGTAGTAGCAACCACAACAACATGACTGGACGAGGCAAAGGAGGCAAGGGACTTGGAAAGGGTGGCGCCAAGCGTCATCGTAAGGTGCTTCGTGACAACATCCAGGGTATCACCAAGCCCGCCATTCGTCGTCTAGCTCGGCGTGGAGGTGTTAAACGTATATCCGGCCTCATCTACGAGGAGACCCGCGGCGTCCTCAAGGTGTTTCTGGAGAACGTCATCCGTGACGCCGTCACCTACACCGAGCACGCAAAAAGGAAGACCGTCACCGCCATGGATGTGGTGTATGCCCTGAAACGGCAGGGCCGCACCCTTTATGGTTTTGGTGGTTAATCAACCTGATGGACGGGCGCACACCACCACCACCACCACGACAAACAAATATACGGACCTAATTTTAGGTCCACATTTAAATCGCTAAAGAGTTGGTTAGACACTGAGTAAATCGTTGAAAATATATCCAATAACATGATCCTCTCTAATTCTGGACTTGTGGTATGAGTATAGGTTGTGTGTGAACGTGTTGGAACCACTTCCTAATAATTGTCAGTCAGTCAGTCAACATCCACCTAACCTCCAGGTACCTCACCTAACTTCCTGTAGCGTCACCGAACCTCACGAAATGTAACCCAATGTAGTTTATAATCTATCCTAACATGACATAACATAACCACGCACTATATTACTTCGGTAAGAGTAATGAGTTTTAATACGCAAAGTTGCAGTTAGCATTCATTCATACATACATACATACATACATACATACATACATACATACATACATAACATGCTAGTGGCAGGGGGGGATTGAAGTGAATTTTAGGAGGATAGAATAGGTGCAGTGGCTAAACAGCGCTTGCGTGAGGGACTTTAAGCAGCAACTCGCCTGGATGCGGCAGGATAGAGTCAGGTCAAGCGTCCGGTGCATGTTGGGTTCCGCCATGGTTTCTCAGTGTTTGGTCGGCTTGATTGTGTGTGTTGTTTTCTTGTTTGGAGGAAATGTCTTGGTATTCTTCTTCTTAGCTTGAAGTTGATTTTCTTCTAACTCTTCTCCTCTTGTTGTTCGTCTTCCCCGTGTCTGCTATCATTCTGTAAAGACTCTATATATGTATGTAGGTATGAGTGAGTAACAGTTGCCGGTTACAGTGATACTTCATATTCGCTGGTGTTGTACTGTATGGCTTCGGTATTTCTTAATATACAAACGGCACCGTTAGGGGATTGAGGTATTTAAAAACCAGCCTACATTACTTATATATAGAAATAGATAATGTGGCTTGGACAATAATGACGACTACTCTCTCCTACCTAACCCAAACAAGGGCTTTTCGAAAGTATACATTGGACACAATTGACTTAGTACATACATTGGTGGTTTAACAAAAGCCCTCATTAGAGAAAGGTGAAGGAGCACACAGTGAACATACAGATTAATGTTTGCACGCATAGATCATGTAAGGTGAGGTGTTGAACACCAGACACGTAGTGTAGTAACTCCCTCACAGATGGCGTTATGAGGGGCCTGAGGATGTAGCAGTTACCTCACAGATGGTGTTATGAGGAACTTCACATGATGATGCTGTAGCAAAACATTCACTACGTGGTGTCGTAGCATCTTGGGGACACCACGTGGTCGACATGACTCACTCATTCAAGTGGGTGAGGTGTGGTCCCAGGCCTCTCTATCGTGGAGTCTCAGGGGAAGTATAACCGGGTACCTGGGACCTCACTGTGTGAAGGTGGTTAGCTAGCTTGGGTAAGACTCAACTGCCGAGTTGTTTTTCACTGAGTTAAGCACTGTTCACCACTATTCATCACTGGTTCCATTCCTTTGCCAAATGAGATAGTACCTTATGGCAAGAACTTGTTGATAGTCCGGTGGGGAGGAGGGTTCAGGGGAGTGAGTTGGTATCGGCCAACATATAAATAATAATAATAATAATAATTAACGGTTTATTGAAAGTGCTTGGCAGCCAGAAGGCTGAAAATATACAGTTACATATTTGGGGAATGGGTTACGAATTACAAATAATATACAAGTAACATGAGTGACACAAATAAGACATATAATAACTAGCTGGGGAAAAGCTCAAACTACAGTTCATTTCAACATAGTGACAGTGCAAGGAGTAGTGTTTACTGGGAGTGAGTACACTGATTTATTACAAGTTATCGATAATTTTTACAATGGTTGGGACTGGGCTGTTCTTATAGAGATCAGTTCGTGCACGTATGGGCTGGATGCGGTTGTGGTGTCGAAGAGCAATTCTCGGACTAGGGATCTCAGGTGGTAGTAGGAGCCGGTGTCGGGGATGGTGTAGAAGCTTCTTACCAAATTTGCAGATGAGGTCGTGGTGATGGTCAGTGAGAGTCTAAAGGGTCGGTCAGTGTGTTGAGCGCTTCTTGATATGTGGAGTAGGAAGGGTAGAGAATAATCTTGCATGGCCTCTTTTGCACTTTTTCTAGGTGTTTACGTTGTGTGGCATTTAGGGAGGAAGACCAGGTGAGCTTGGGAAGTATGAATGTTGTGTAAACACTGAGGAGCTCGTGTGCAGGAACACCGAGGGACTTGAGTCGGCGTAGGAGGTGGAGACGGAAAATGGAGGATTTGATAACTTCACTGACGTGTGGTTTCTAATTTAGTTTGTTGTCTATGGTGACGCCGAGGAGCTTCGTGGAATCTAAAACCTGGAGTGTGTTCGGACCTAGAGTAATGGAAGGAGGTGGGACAATGTCGGAGGAGAGGTTGATGTGCATAACCATGGTTGTTGGTGGCCCAGTTTTGGAGACTGTTCAATAAATCCTGAAGGGCGGTATAGTTTGGAGCAGAATTGTTGACGCTGATCCCAATGGTGGAGTCGTCGACATATTTCCAGCGAGCAGGGGTTTCTCTTAGGGCATCATTGATGAGCATAAGGAAGCAGAGTGGTCCCATCTTGGTGCCTTGGGGGACGCCACAGGTGAGTGACTGAAAGGTGGAGACAGCCAGCCCCTCGGAAGCGTACAGCTTGGCGTCGGTCACTGAGGAAGTCTGTAAGCCATGGTATAATAAGACTTCTCCGAAGCCCGAGGTCAATAGCTTTGTTGATGATTATATTGTGGTCGACTAGGTCGAACGCTTTAGTGAAATCAATGAAGGCGACAGCTACAGACGTTTTTCGTTTCTCGAGATGGCGGTATATGTAATCGAGAAAGCTGACAAGACAGTCAGTCAGTGGTGGAGGAAGTTTTCATGTTGCCAAATTGCTGAGGGTCTACTACGACTCCTGCAATATCAGCAAAAGCCCAGCCAGTCGAACACAAAACTTTCACAGATTAGGCTGGGTATTGGGGTGATTGCAATAGGTCGTAGCTGATTTAAGGATTGTGGGCTGGTTGACTTGGGTACTGGTGATACATAAGAGGTCTTCCAGTCAGCTGGGCATCTGGCTTGACTGAAAGAAGCATTGATGATGGAGCATAGGGGTTTAGCAAGCTCCGGGGAGAACTCCTTGAAGCGTTTCATTGGTAAGTCAATGGGGGTGGTAGAGCGTTTTAATTTTAGTTTGTCCAGGCGTTTTGCTATTTCAAATACTTCTACTAAGTCAGTGGGAAGGGGGGGGGGCTGGTAGGTAAGCAGGGAGAGTGGTTGTGTCAAGCCGGGGGAGCGTCTGGCATATAGTAGCGAAGTGTGTGTGTGTGTGTGTGTGTGTGTGTGTGTGTGTGTATACTACTGTACTTTTTAGATCCTCCTACGCAACCTAACCTATTATAGTTAAGTATAGTAGGCTATACACTATTTTGTTAGTATGTTTTATAAAATGAAATTGCATGTTATTATTATTAATATTATTATTATTAATATTATTATTATTATTATTATTATTATTATTATTAGTAGTAGTAGTATTATTATTATTATTATTGTTATTATTATTACATGCTAATATAATACTAAGTTGCCCGCCAGATTTCCTCAGAGATGGGAGGAGCACATTGGCGGCGGTGTTGTTTATACTCCGCCCGATTACTGATTCCTATTCACCGAGCCAGAGCTGGCGGGCGGCGTGTTATGTGCCACGTTTTGTTTCCCATTGGGCGTACCGCTCAGCTGGGGAGTAGGAGATTTCATAAAAAGAAAGTTTGAGTGGAGAGCACACCTTTTCCTTCACATACAGTTATCTTAGACCATCTACTAGTATAATAGTTTGCACAAAAATACTCTACACTCTTTCTAGGTTATTGTTATGTTTTTTTTTTTTTTTTTGATTTCTCATCAGATTGTGCATTCAACTAATATACACTATTAGTGTGTTTATTATTATGTTTTATAGTATTATTTCGTATAATATTGGGTAACACAATTAGAGTCACTAGTATAGTATATTTTCGGGGTTTATAGCAGTTTGTGGTCTAATAGTATCATGCTTTATGAGTGGTGTTCTATGTAGTGATGGATGATTAGGCAATAAAATATGCTTTGGGTGTTTATAGCAGTTTGTGGTCTACTAGTATCATGCTTTATGGGTGGTGTTCTATGTAGTGATGATTAGGCCATAAAATATGCTTTTGGTTTATTGCTAACAAAATATACTTTGCTCTACCGCTGGAGTGCAAAACATGGTGAAACTTACATACACCGTTAATAAAGTATTGGTGGAAGAAGAAGAAGAAGTAAGAGGAAGAATTGTGGAGGGAATGAACAGTGAGACAATGTAAAGCCTCCAGGATGGCGGCAGCGTTTCTGTTATTAATATATAATAAGACAATAGGAAAATATGTTGTTGTCTCTACCTGTATTATTACCTTTGCGATAGCATGGTTCAATTTTTGGAGGACAGAGGAAGGAGCAGGAGGTTAGGAAGGGAGAGATAGTGTCTGTGATCCTCGGGTCACCACTCCTCGGATTGTGTCAGTTCAAGTTTAGAAGCTCCAACAACTTTCCCTGAATACAAATTGGCAACGTTTCGATTTACAACAGGTACCTACTTACTGCTACAGTAGGTAGGTGAACAGGGACCAAGGGGGCTAGGAAGAGTGTCCAAACAACTTGCCTGTGTGATGTAGTCGTGGCCAGAATTAGGTTAGGATACAGACACATCTGGCTAGTTAGTAACGCTGTACCCATACCAGAACACTCAGCATGTAAACTTGGTGATACACCTTTAAAGCACTACTATATTATTGAATGTGACACTGTCAAAGACTTCAGGCCACCTCACTTATTGTATCTTGAACTATGTCATTACTTCATTGAGGACATTACATTCTTGCTCTTTATCCCAAATTGGCTAGCCCACACTGGTAAATGTGTACTGTACTGTCAATGAATCTGATGTATTTCTTTGTGTATGAACCTGACTGAAAATAAGGTCGCCTCCCTGGCTGCTGCTGCTTCTGCTTCTGCTTCTGCTTCTGCTTCTGCGCCCTTCTAAGTCCCGTTTAAGTCCCCCACCCCAGGCCCCCACAACCGCCCTTCACATCTACACCATTCTAAAACAATTTCACTCTATTTCCACAGAGTGTTATCCTGCAAAACGTTGATGTCGTATATTTCTCTCTTTAAGTGATATCCTGTGGCTCCGAAAGGAGCCTGTTTGGTTAGGTTGTCTTGTGTGAACGAACCTTGGGTTCTTATTTCTTCTCTGTCTTCTTGGGGAGGAGCACGGCTTGGATGTTAGGAAGGACACCCCCTTGGGCAATGGTGACTCCAGATAGGAGCTTGTTCAGCTCCTCGTCATTGCGAATGGCAAGCTGAAGATGACGCGGGATAAT
>NW_024747454.1:0-16959 GCF_018991925.1 Homarus americanus
CATAGATGTAATTTTTCTTACAAGCTCTGTGAGAATGTTACTTCATCTAATCAAAGCGTTATACAACAACACCCCATAGATGTAATCCTTCATACAAGCCCTGTGGGAATGTTGCTTCATCTTACCTCAGAGTTATCAAACAACACCTCATAGATGTAATCTGTCATACAAGCTCTGTGAGAATGTTACTTCATCTTACCACAGAGTTATACAACAACACCCCATAGATGTAATCCTTCTTACAATCTCTGTGAGAATGATACTTCATCTTATCAAAGTGTTATACAACATCACCCCATAGATGTAATCCTTCATACAAGCTCTGTGAGAATGTTACTTCATATTACCAGAGAGTTATACAACAACACCTTATAGATGTAATCTGTCATACAAGCTCCGTGAGAATGTTACATCATCTTACCACAGATTTATACAACAACACTCCATGGAAGTATTCCTTCATACAAGCTCTGTGAGAATGTTAATTCATCTTACCACAGAGTTATACAACAACACCCCATAGATGTAATCCTTCATACAAGCTCTGTGAGAATGTACCCTCATCTTACCACAAAGTTATACAACAACACACCATAGATGTAATCCTTCTTACAAGCTCTGTGAGAATGTTAGTTCATCTTAATACATAGTTATACAACAACAACCGATAGATGTAATCCTTCTTATAATCTCTGTGAGAATGTTACTTCATCTTATCACAGCGTTATACAACAACACCCCATAGATGTAATCCTTCATACAACCTCTGTGAGAATATTACTTCATCTTACCACACAGTTATACAACAACACCCCATAGATGTAATCCTTCTTACAAGCTCTGTGAGAATGTTACTTCATCTTATCAAAGCGTTATACAACAACACCCCATAGATGTAATCCTTCATACAAGCTCTGTGAGAATGTTACTTCATCTTACCTCAGAGTTATACAACAACACCTCATAGATGTAATCTGTCATACAAGCTCTGTGAGAATGTTACTTCATCTTATCAAAGCGTTATACAACAACACCCCATATATGTAATCCTTCATACAAGCTCTGTGAGAATCTTACTTCATCTTACCAGAGAGTTATACCTTAACTACCTTATATAGATGTAATCTGTCGCCTAAGCTCTGTGAAATGTTACTTCAAGTCCTGACCACAGAGTTATACAACAACACTCCATAAGAAATGCAGTATTCACAAGCTCTGTTGAATCATTGCATTCATCGCACCACGCGTTCTACAACACCCCATAGATGTAATCCTTCTTACAAGCTCTGTGAGAATGATACTTCATCTTATCAAAGCGTTATACAACAACACCCCATAGATGTAATCCTTCTTACAAGCTCTGTGAGAATGTTCTTCATCTTACCACAGAGTTATACAAGAACACTCCTTAGATGTAATCCTTCATACACGCTTTGAAGGAAATGTTACTTCATCTTACCACATAGTTATAGAACAACACCCCATAGATGTAATCCTTCTTACAAGCTCTGTGAGAATGTTATTTCATCTTACCACAGAGTTATACAAAAACACCTCATAGATGTAATCCTTCATACAAGCTCTGAGAGAATGTTACTTCATCTTACCACAGAGTTAACAACAACACTCCATACATGTAACCCTTCATACCAGCTCTGTGAGAATGTTACCTCAACTTACGACAGAGTTATACAACAACACTCCATAGATGTAATCTTTCATACAAGCTCTGCGAGAATGTTACTTCATCTTACCAGAATTATACAACAACACTCCATTGATGTAATCCTTCATACAAGCACTGTGAGAATGTTACTTCAACTTACAACAGAGTTATATAACAACACTCCATAGATGTAATCCTTCATACAAGCTCTCAGAGAATGTTACTTCATCTTACCACAGAGTTAACAACAACACCCCATAGAAGTAATCCTTCTTACAAGCTATGTGAGAATGATACTTCATCTTACCACAGGGTTATGCAACAACACTCCATAGAAGTAATCCTTCATACAAGTTCTGTGAGAATGTTACTTCATCTTATCACACAGTTTACAACAACACTCCATAGATGTAATCCTTCATACAAGCTCTGTGAAAATGTTACTTCATCTTACCACAGAGTTACCCAACAACACCCCATAGATGTAATCCTTCATACATGCTCTGTGAGAATGTTACTTCATCTTACCATTGAGCTATACAACAACACCTCATAGATGTAATCTTTCATACAAGCTCTGTGAGAATGTTACTTCATCTTATCACAGAGTTAACAACAACACCCCATAGATGTAATCCTTCTTACAAGCTCTGTGAGAATGTTACGTCATCTTATCATAGCGTTATACAACAAGACCCCATAGATGTAATCCCTCATACAAGTTATGTGAGAATGTTAATTCATCATACCACAGAGTTATACAACAACACCCAATAGATGTAATCCTTCTTTCAAGCTCTGCGAGAATGTTACTTCATCTTACGACAGAGTTAACAACAACACTCCATACATGTAACCCTTCATACCAGCTCTGTGAGAATGTTACCTCATCTTACGACAGAGTTATACAACAACACTCCATAGATGTAATCTTTCATACAAGCTCTGCGAGAATGTTACTTCATCATACCAGAGTTATACAACAACACTCCATGGATGTAATCCTTCATACAAGCACTGTGAGAATGTTACTTCAACTTACAACAGAGTTATATAACAACACTCCATAGATGTAATCCTTCATACAAGCTCTCAGAGAATGTTACTTCATCATACCACAGAGTTAACAACAACACCCCATAGAAGTAATCCTTCTTACAAGCTGTGTGAGAATGATACTTCATCTTACCACAGTGTTATGCAACAACACTCCATAGATGGAAATCTTTCCTTACACGCTCTGTGAGAATATTACTTCATCTTACCACAGGGTATACAACAACACCTCATGAATGTAATCCTTCATACCAAGCTCTGTAAAGAATGTTGCTTCATCGTACAACAGAGTTATACAGCAACACCCTATAGATGTAATCCTTCATACAAGCTCTGTGAGAATGTTACTTCATCTTATCACAGGGTTAACAACAACACGAGTCAGGTCTTAAATAGCGGGCGGGTCGTGTTGCGTCTCTGTAACAAAGCGTGTTCGGCATCCGGGCCTTCGATGTAGAGCGGCAGAAATTGGACAGTGATTACATAAGTTCGTCAAGATCGTCTTAGTGAGGTGAAAGTGTAAATCGATGTCGGACTTTTCATGCTAGACACGATTGTATTTTTGAAAACTCAATTTCCACCGAGTTGGAGGTACAGCCAGGGTCACAGGCCTATAACCACACAATCACTGCCACATGACAAAGCTTTTATTTTATTTTATTTTTTGGGGTGTTGTGGTCACGGCTGTGATAAAGGCCAACCAGGGAGTGTAGTACTGTGCCTTCAGTTAAATCAGTTCATAGTTGTCATCAGTGAATGCAGAAGAGACTATAATAACTTAAAGTGAATACATATTGGCAATCGAGCTGGTAAGGACAACTGCCAGCCTATTCGTGTCATAGGTGCCACAGAGACTTTAAATTTTATTTTGTTTGTGTGCTTGCTCAAGGACTGAATCTGTGTTTATAATACACCACTCACAGGGAGATACAGTGTACACAGTGATAGTTCATAGTGTCACCAGTGACCGCTGAAGTTGTAAATAACTTAAAGTGAGCGCTCACTAGCAAGCAAGCTGGAAAGGCACCGTGCCAGCTGAAACCAAGTCGTGTCATAGGTGCCACAGAGACTTTAAATTTTATTTTATGTTGATTGTGTGCTTGCTCAAGGACTGAAACTGTGCCTACAATACACCATTCACAGGGAGATACAGTGTACGCAGTCGCAGACGACAACTCCATAGGCAACAGAGAGTAGCTAAGTACTTTTTTCTCTCTTTATTTTCTTTGAAATAGGTGTAGATCTATACACAGTCTGCACCCCCCCCCCCACAACAACAACAACCATGAGTTTGGTATGTGATTACTGCAGGGAGACGTCGGATATGGAGGATGCAGGCCTAACTAATGCAACGTTTAGGAAGTTACTAACTGCCGTAAAGCTTGATGGCTGTTGCTGGTATTGCCCTGGCTGCATAGTCAAGGTGAATGAAGCGATTGCAATCCATAAGGGAACGAGTTCTCTAGGGACGAAAATAGATGAAGCAGGAGCCCTGCTGGTTGACAAACTGGAGCAAGTTGAGAAAGAGATCCTTGCTAAGACTGAGGAAGTAGCTAATAGAATGGAGGTGGTTGCTAAGAGGAGCTATGCGGACGTATTAGGAGGGCCACGGGTGGGGGGGGCGGAGAGTAATGCAGAATCAGTACAGGTTCTACAGCAGATTGGGACTCTGAAAAGTGTGTCGAAGAAATGAAAATTAACGGACCTACTGTTAGGGGAGAGGAGGAACACCAGGAACGGCTCCAGCGCAGGAACAATGTAATAGTTTTTGGAGTCACCGAGAGCCAGGCAGAGGGAACTGTGAGTAAGGAAACACACGACAAGGTGCTGTTTCAAAATATTTGCACAGAGGTTCTGAAGATTCCAGCAACCCCTCAGGATGTGAGGAGACTGGGACAAAAGCAGGGGGCTAAGCCTCGCCCCCTCAGGATCACACTAGGGAGTGAGGAGGAGAAATGGCAAGTTATCCGGCAGGCAAAAAACTTAGCAAGGAGTGAGGCATTTCGGGATGTATTTATTCACCCAGACCGCACGGTAATGCAGAGGGAACAGCACAAGAAGCTCCTGCTGGACTTGAAGCAGAAGAGGGAGGAGTCGAGGAGGAACGGGGACAGGTGCACATGGGTTATACTCAGGGGGAGGGTAGTGGAAACAAGTGTGCCGACACAGGGCCAGGGGGCAGCAGTGCACCCTCCACCCACTCAACCCCCCACCCGGGAGGCAGCACCAGCTCAGCCTACCGGACAGGAGGGAACGAACGCCGTGTAAACAATGACATTTTTAACCACACCCTGCAAAATACAGTGTACTTAGCAAATGCTGCAGCTTCTGAGAATGTGGGTGGAGCGGGTTTATTACTAAGAGCAGAGACGTTACCGAGAACAAATTCTGGCTTGAATGTCATGTACGTACACTAATACCGACACGTTCCTTGATAAGAGGGAGGAGTTTGAAACACTACTAAGAGTACACCAACCAGATATTGTAGGAGTTGTAGAACTGTTGTACAAGAACAGGAGAATCGACCCAGAGGAATGTGAGTTCAGTATTGCTGGATGTGACTCATTGACGAACCTAACTCAAGAATCCTGCAGGAGGGGTGTGGTTATCTACGCTAGGCAAGACCTTAGAGCCAGCCAGGCGAGGGTACAGGGAGAGGATGTTTTTGAAGAGTCCAAGTGGTGTAAAATTAAATTAAAGGGAGGGGACTTACTTATCGTCGGGTGTATCTACAGATCCCCGAACTGTGACCCACTAAATCAAAGGAACTTAAGAACCTTAATAAACAATGCGGCGATGCTCAACCCCAGCCACCTCCTTATCATGGGGGACTTTAACTATGGCGACATCGACTGGAGAAACGAGTCAACCCCGAATGACTTGAATAATCCTGCTACTCTTTTTGTAGAAACTCTGAGAGATAATTTTCTGTTCCAACATGTGAGAGACCCGACACATTACAGAGGGGAGCAAACACCCAAGCCACTTGACCTCATCATAACAAACGAGGAGGGTGTGGTGGCCAAACTGGAACACCTTGCCCCAGTTGGCACCAGTCACCATACAGTGTTGTCATTCAGATTTAACTGTTACCTAGTTCAAAATAAGGCCAGGCCAAGGTGCAAATATTACAAGGGAAATTACAATGGGATGAGGGAAGAGATGAGGGGTATCAACTGGCCTGACTTATTAAGGTACAAGAACGCAGACACTACACTGAATATCATAACTAGTAAAATGACCCATTTGATCGATAAATATATACCCAAGACCAAACCCAGTGCTTCTAGGAATACGAGGGGATCCCTACACATGAACCATGCGGCGGTCGACAAAATTAAGAAGAAAACCCAGAAATTCAAGACGTGGGTTGGGTCAAACGATAATTGAAGACAGAGGATGTATGCAAGAGCCAGAAACCAAGCAAAGATGATAAGTGAGAGGGCTGAAAAAGGGTTCCAAGGCTGGTTGCGCGAAGTCAAAGTCAAGCAAGGCGTTTACCGCCTATGCAAAGTCAGGAAATTGACGTGATATCGAATAAAATTTGAAGATGGTGAATTACGAATTCTGACCCAGGATAAGCTGAGCGACGAACAGCTATACTTTTCCTCAGTAAATTTCTGAAGGATGCAACTAACCTTCACCGTTTGAGGACAGACAGTTCGACACAGCATAGCCCACATTGTGTTCTGAAGAGGTATTGAGAAAATAAACTGTCAGGCTAAAGGTCCATAAGAGTCCTGGCCCTGACATGGTTCATCCTAGAGTGCTAAGGGAGCTGTGCAACGAGCTTGCAGAGCCCCTGAAGATTCTGTTTTGTAAATGCCTGGATGAACAAATGGTCCCCAGTGAATGGAAAGTGGCTTATGTGAGTCCTATCTTCAAGAAGGGCGATAGGCACTCCACGAACAACTATAGACCGGTGAGCCTGACCAGCATAATATGTAAAGTACTTGAGAGTATTATCAGAGATGCAGCGATGGAACATCTACTACGAAACAACCTTGTAAAAGATTGCCAACACGGTTTTATGCCGGGGCGCTCTTGCTTGACACAATTGCTCAAGGTATTGGATCTTTGGACCCATATTCTAGAACGGGGTGGTAATATCGACAATATTTACCTAGATTTTGCCAAGGCTTTCGACAGTGTACCCCACGAAAGGCTGAAAATCAAACTGGAAGGGTACGGAATTCGGGGAAATGTCCTAGCGTGGATAGAAGACTTTCTACATGACCGCAAGCAATGTGTGGTGATTAATGGCACGAAATCGTCATCTATACCTGTAACAAGTGGGGTACCGCAGGGTAGTGTATTGGGCCCGCTGTTGTTTGTTTGTTTCATAAATGATATGCCTGACGTTGTACACTCCTCCATACAAATGTTTGCCGATGGCCTTAAATTAGCTGAAATTAGGAAACCAAGCAGACATGAGAACTGCAGAAGGACCTCTGTGGGCTCCAGGAATAGTCGAAGAAATGGCTGCTAAGATTCAGTGTCACGAAGTGTAAGAGGATGCACATGGGGCGTACCAACGGTAAGGAGGCGTATCATATGTCCCAACGGGATGAAGAAACTGCACTAGTTGAGACTGTGTGAGAGATGGACTTGGGTGTGTATGTTGGCAATGAGCTGAAGTTCTCAGGCCATTGCGAGAAGAAGGTAAATCAGGCAAATAAATTATTGGGTCTTATAAGAAGGTCGTTCAGATATCTAGACGGTCCGTCCCTCGTAACGATCTTCAGGGTAATGCTTACTTATGCACCTAGATGCTGTCACCCCATCTGGTCTGAGATATGCTAGGGACTGTCAGTTGGTTGAAAATGTTCAAGGAGGGCTGGCTGGTGCCTGCACCCGGCATCTCAGCTGCCCTGCAGGGGTTGGGCGCCTGAGCCTTGGCTTTCTGCAGACGGGCAGGGAGGTTCATTGAGGTTCATCTCAGGGGCACTACTCAGTTGAGTGTCCTTACTGGGAGCTGGCGGACGCTCGCCCCACAAGGGGTCACAGCTCAAGATTGAAGGAGCCGCAAGTCCAGAAACCGTGAGGGCAAACTTTTTCGGAGTGAGGGTTGTAAACTCTTGGGACAATCTACCAGAGTGTTGTGACGTCACCGTGTGTGAGCTCTTTCAAGACAAGATTTGTCCAACACTGGAGCGGGTTCAGGTACATTTCAGGCAGTGCATGCCCAGTATTCGCAACAGTCTTTCGTGGCCAGAGACGTGACCCGATCGCCGGGCGGCCTAATGACCGACCTTTGGTGAAGAATGTAAGAAAAGTCAAACCTGACCGATCCTTGGCTAACAAGCCGATCGTGGCGAAAGGATAAAGAGTTTGGTGACAACCCGAGTCTCTCAAAATAGTGACTGGTGTTTCGACACGGTCAACTTCTACGGTGCCTTGTGACAAAAAGGGACGAAAGGTACCAACGTCTGGGTCCTTCCCAAAACTCTCCTGGAAAAGATCAAAGTCTCGTGAGGCGAGAACCGAAACTGCAACCTCTCGTGCTTCACCTTATTTGGCTCCGGCCTTGTCCAACAAAAATACGCCTTATGACCCGGCTTTCCACCGAAACTACAATTAAATTAGAAAATTAGGACACCCCATTAGGTGGCGAACGAGTCAAAATCTCCTCTTGTCATGTACAAAATTATTATGCACAAAATTACCATTGTTAGTCCTACCATGCCTCAAAACAAATCCATCAGCATGCTTAGAAAATAATATCACAAGTGTCAAAAGATCGTTAGTGAATCCTGGCAAGGTCGCCAAAACTGTTACGCCGTCTCTTAATTTACTTAAATATCCAGCAGGTTCTAGGCGTAACCAAACAAAAAGTGAAGTAAATTCAAGAGAATAAAAATAAATAAAGTAAACCTTTAAGAATTTAATTGATTAAATATTAACACAATAAAGAGCCTCGTCGGCTGTCACAACAAATTGATTCACCATCGAAACTTTTTGTTTCTCTATTTCCATCAATATTTATTATACATTAATTCAATAATAATACAGTGATAAAAAAATATAATTTAAGTGGTGGTGGAGGGTTACTGGGGGAGGGAGTCAGATGACAGCAGGTGATGGGGGAGCTTTCCGGATCTCAATGACTCGGGTGACGCTACTTTTTTTTTGTAAAGTAAGAAAGCAACGAGATACTCTGCCCGGTGCAATGGCATTCTTTTCAAAACCCTGCTATTCAAAAAAGCTTTGTGTTACAGTATTTTAAAAACAGGTATCAATTTAATACTTCAGTAGTGAGATTTCAAAAACCTTCAAATTAATCTGTGCAAATTGAAAGATGGCTGTACTGACCTGCCAAACAGTACAACAACAAAAATGGAAGGATGTGATGACATGAAACCAAAATACAGTACTTTCAGTCATCCTGAGAGCCATCTAGGGCCATATCGGATTGGATTGGATTGGCTTGGCTCCCCTGGTCTCAACGTCATGCTCCAGCACTGAACAAGAGAGTGGGTAATCACCAACTATAATAAGATACTCCTGTAATAGACTTTATATTATTGGCTTGGTCACTAGAGAGATGACACAACTTAGCACTGGGGTCCTCCAAGATAGTCGAGTTTTCAGCTTTTACACTAGACCCATTCATTATTTCAGAAAAACACTGATCTTTATCATCCTTACACTCTGGCACAATGATACAATTTGGCAAGGATTGATCAACACAAGCAACTGCTTTTCCCAGGGTTTCGTTACGAACATGATATGACTTTAAAAGATTGACATGGATAAGGCGTTTTTTCTTACGCCGTTCAGGGGTGCTAATCACATAATTCACGGACCCCTGTTTTTCTAGTACTTCATATGGACCACTGTATTTGGATTTAAAAGGATGATCATGTAAGGGCAGGAAGGCCAACACCTGCTCCCCCACTTGGAATTCTCTAGGTTTTGCCTTATGGGCCTTATCAAAATGCAGTTTCATTTTCACCTGAGCACACCTTCAGTTGGACTGGGCAAGTTCTACAGCCAGACGCAACTTCTCCTTGAATTGGACCACATATGAAGCTAAGGGCGTCGCGCTCTGATCACTCAACCAACACTCTTTTAACACCTTAAGAGGCCCTCGTGCCTCATGTCCATAGACGAGCTGGAAGGGCGAGAATCCTAGCGACTCTTGTTTACTGTCCCGAACAGCAAACAAAAGCAGGTCAACTCCCTCGTCCCAATCCTTCCCAGTCTCCAGACAGAAGGTGTGCAACATGAGTTTTAGTGTCTGGTGAAATCTCTCTACCACCCCGTGACTGAGGGTGATAGGCCGAAGACCTCAACTGTCGGACTCCCAGGGTTTGCATTACCTGATTAAACAACCGGGAAGTAAAATTGGAACCCTGATCTGACTGCACCACTGTAGGAAGGCCTACGTGAGTGAAGAAGTGGGTTAAGGCTTTGATAACATTCTTCGCTGTGATGCGGCGCAAGGGAATGGCTTCAGGATAACGGGTTGCACAATCAATAATGGTTAGCAAGAACTGATGACCACGAGGGATCTTAGGTAAGGGACCGACACAATCTATGACCACCTTACTAAAGGGCTCTTCAATGATTGGGATAGGCTGCAGAGGGAATGGTTTAACACTGGGGTTCGGTTTCCCCGCCACCTGACAATCATGGCAAGTGCGACAGTAAGAGCTGACGTCTTTCTTCATCCTAGGCCAAAAGAACTGGGATAAAATTTTTGCATAAGTCTTCCCAACTCCTAAATGACCACCCACCCCATCATGAGCGATACTAAGTATGTCCTGCCGCAAAGGTTTGGGAATAACAACTTGATGATGAACTAACCAAGGGTGATTGGCAGGAGAACTGGAGGGACGGAACTTCCGCATTAATACACCAGACCTAGTGTAGTAGCAATTTGATTCTTCCTCAGCTTCTGTCTCAGTAACTGACCTATTGAGAAAACCTACTAGCTCAGGATCCCCTGCTTGTAGCTCAATAAACTTACTCCTAGTGATGGGAGAGGAACCAAAACTAGTGACATCTGGGTTCCTATCTCCATCAGAACTACTCTGGAGGTTATCTGGTTGTGGGGAATCCTCAAAAAATTCACCGAGACCAAGATCAGTATGGTCCGGTTGGATAAGATTATCCTCAGACTTCTCACAGTCCTGGAGGGAAACTTCATCAACTTCACTAGTCTCTTCTACCTCTGTACTGCGGCTCATGCTACGGGTCACAGCACACGCAGGGAACAACCCTGGAAAGTCTACTTCTAACTGCACAGCATTATTCTCGGCAGTGGGACAAGATGAGATCACAACATTAGGGAACATCATGTCACCAACGAGGTCATTTCCTATCAATAGAGAGACCCCTTCGACAGGTAAGCTATCTACTACTCCTAACGTGACATAGCCTGACTTTATGGATGACCGCAGGTACACTTGACAAAGGGGAATACGCGACCCACCGGTCAAACCGTTCACAAGCACCCAGCTACCAGTATAGCATGAATCCAGGAATGGAGCAGCTTCTTTAGTAACAAGAGATAAGGCTGAGCCTGTGTCTCTCAAGAGTTTAACAGAAATGGGTTGACTGAATTGATTCAAAGCTAAGGAACCAGGAGAACAAAATGGTTCAAAGGTTGATATCATAGAAGAGGGGGAAGCATTCAGGGCAACAGTCTGACTGAGGGCAGTGACACAGGGCTCCAATAATTTCTCCGATTGCTCAGCCACCCTGACCAAAAGAGTGGGGGATCCTTGGTGAGAGGAATTTCTTTTCTTTAACTTGAGACAGTCGCTGATGACATGTCCTGGCTTCTTACAGTACCTGCAACTAGAGTTTGTCTCACCAGTAGGAGTAGATCCACCTGTCCCATGGACCATGGGCTCACCTGGGGTAGATGATGCAGAACCTGAGGGTCGGGTCGGTATGACAAGAGGCAGGGACCCCGATGTAGATGTTGGTGTGGGCCACTTGAAGGAAGTGAAGGACTGGGACGTGGGAGCATAAGACCTGGAATTTACATTTCTATTAGTTAAGGAATAATGGTCAGCCACTGGACCAGCATCAGCCAGAATACAGATGCCTCTCTGATCCAAGTGTGCTCGAATGTCGCCTGGGATACACTTTCTAACCTCCTCTAGCAGGATTAGTTCAACAAGCTTGTCATGTTCTACATGGGCAGACTCACTTTCAATCCACCTCCGACAAAGAACCTGTTTCTGCCTGAAGAACTCCACAAATGTTTGTTTGTCAGTCTTCCGGCAGTTACGGAACTGTTGCCGGTAGGCTTCAGGAACAAGTTTATACGCGCTCAAAACCGCGGACTTAACAAGGGCATAGTCTCGACATTGATCCTCAGAGAGGGGAGAAAACACATCTAATGCCTTACCAGTGAAAGATCTATAAATAAGTTGAGACCATTGAGAAACAGGCCACTTGTTAAGTCGGGCAATTTTCTCAAAAAGAGAGAAAAATTTGTCTGGTTCTTCCTCATTAAATTTAGGAACACTGTTGAGACATTTGTCTACACTGAATGTTGAAGTATTACTACCTTGAGCCAAACCTCGTTGTTTGAGAGTTTCCAGCTCCACCTCGAGTCTTTTGAGTTCAACTTGTAAGGCCAAATTACTTGGTGTAACAATTTCCTCTGAATTTCCCGACGGTTGGGCTATGATTTCATTGTCAATAAGGTAGTTGAGGACAGCCTCTTCTAACCTAGCCTTATTCATGGAAGAGCGGCCTTCTACTTCATAATAAGCAGCGAGGGATTGCCACTCTGCCTTAGTAAGCCCCTTCAGTACTTCGGCTGAAGGTGAAGCCAAAAAGCTTTCCAGGTCAAACATGTTGAACTCAAAATCGAGTAGAGAAAAAAAAAGTAACCGTGGCAGCTAAGCTAACTAGCTAGCTAATTAATAATATCAAAATGCAATCAACTGTGAAACACAACAAGGGATTAACCAAACACCTGGTACACAAGATAAGGGTTAACTCACCAGTAGCTTAAGCAATAACAGGAGCAATATAATTGAACACTGTGAACACAGCAACTTGCATCCAAAAATACTTAGCGATGAAACAACACCTGGCACTTGATAGGACAACAATGGCGGTTAGTTCCGGGAAGGCCCCCACTTGTCGCGATCCCACTACCCTTAATACTTGGGGAGTGAATCCTACCCCAAGTTATTAACAAATAAAGGTACAATTAGGGAACACGGCAATAATTATCTCCACCAAAAACCTACTCAACTAAATGTACTTGAAAAAGTAAGAACAGTTGAAATAAGTGAATCACAAAAGATAATTAATTAATTAATTCGAATTATGTTTTAAAGGGAGTGATGATTAGCAAACATGAATTTAAGGGAATAAGTAATTGTATAATAAAATAAGAGTGATGCCGGAAGGGCGAAAATATACTGTAAGGAGTTAGACCAAACAAATATTACTTAACATTACACAAGACATACGAAATATATATATACAACAATCACTACAAAATGATTATCCCTACCAAACAGGAGATTCCTTACCACCAGGATCCCTTCCTAGGCCTAACTAAACGTGTCACTAATATCTGATACCCCAAGGGCATTGCAGAAGGCTGGATAAAGCACTAAGACAAAGGTCAAAGCTTGAGAACAATGGACGCGTCTTACCACTGCCGCGGATTTTCGCAACTGGCGTCGTAGGGACGCCGGTGAGAAGCGTGGGTACCAGGATTGCCAACTCGGATTTTCAAATGTCGCTAGACTGGCACCTAAAAGTAACTAAATGTCGCTAAATCTTCCATGGAAAGTCGCTAGCTATTATTCCCCCCCTTCAGTAATTTGATGCAAATTATATTTTCATAATGCCGACTATAATGGACGGAAGAGATAAGGCAGCGAGTGCAATTTCAGCCAGATCATGGTAAGGGTTTTCACCGTTCGCATCTCTGTAATTTGCCACTTCTGACCACAATTTTAGGGTGTTAGATGTTTCTGTCCAGATTGTGTGATGCAGTTTTTCCACTGGAAATCAATCTTGGTAAGGGTGCTGGAATCTTCTGTAAATAAGTGTGCCAAACCAAGTATATCTGATTTAATAGGCTTCAAGCATTCATCGGCACTCAGAAAAGATATAGACTGCAGCACACGAATGTTGTCAGGTGAGCGTTGACCAAGTTGTTTTATGAGTTCAACCCGTTCAAATGCATTGTCCCTGTAACCCCGTTGCTATATATTATGGCTCGAAATTAGGAAAACCGAGTTTTCATGGACAGTCCAAAAGTATCCAGAAAGTCGCTAGACTTCTGTGGATATCTCTCTAAAATGTCGCTAGAAAAAAACAAAAAGCTCTAGATCTAGCTACAAAGTCGCTAAGTTGGCAACTCTGGTGGGTACGCCGGTGAGAAGCGCGTCTTATCTCACGTGATCCAGACATTTGCTAGATATCTTATAAAATTAATTAATACTCTCTTGATTTGAACTTAACAGAGTAAGACAATGATGCATATTAATATCATACATAAATATACAATTAACCTAAGTAACTAAGAACAATAATAATATAATAAATACAATTAACAATTTATTAATAGCTTATATGAAATGTGCCTCATGCTATGCGACTTCCCGCGCTCTACAGTCACGTAACATCATAGAAAAGAATAGGTGGTAACTTGATGTCCAAAACGTAAGGCCGTATCAAGGAACTGCACGTGGAGTCCACTTCAGTCCAAGTTTAAGTTTGGGCCTATTTCCAGTCGTAGAGGATTCTTCTAACTCGTCAGGTGTTGGCAGCAACTGGCAACCGAGATCAACAGACTCTGGCGTCCGAACTCCACAGTAACTCTTGCAGGTTAGTGCCGCGACTAACTCCAGCTTGGGGACGTCGTCAAGGACACGAGCAATGTGGGTCCTGCAATTATATTTCCTTAACATATTAGCTTGATGTAATTTAGGCTTAGAGGAAGGGGGCGAGAACCGTCCAACAAAATCTATGGCTTCCCGAGAAGATGGTTCTGCAATGGGTAAGGGTTCAAGTGGAACAGGACGGACTCTACCCTTGGCGGACATACGTGGGCACTGATCACAACTCCTACAAAAAGCTCTAATATCCGCTCCCATACCTGGCCAGTAAAACTGATCAGCAACCTTCCTATAAGTTTTCCTACGAGAACAGTGACTTACAAGAGAGCTCTTGTGAGCTACAGAGAGAATGTTACTCCGACAAACAGCAGGGACAACAAGTAAAACCCGACCTACTTTGGCTGGTCGCTTGGATGAAACACAAGACCTGTGTAACACCCCATTAATAGAAACAAACTTATAAACCGACCCATCTCTCACCTGATCCTCCTCCCCGGAAGTCACCTTCTCCCTTACCCGCTTCAGAGTGGCACACGAGTGTAGGGGTATCGAGATATTAATGTTGTCTAGCACTCAGGATGGAAGGAAACTCTAATGTGGTTTTCTTGTATAATATATAAGTTATATGATAGACAGTCTGGTGCTGGAGATGCTGTGTGGTGAGAGGCTGCTTGGTAGAGACGTGCGGTGAGTAGCTTGTTGAAGGAGGTAGATGTGGAGGAGCTCCTTATCATGGGGGACTTTAACTATGGCGACATCGACTGGAGAAACGAGTCAACCCCGAATGACTTGAATAATCCTGCTACTCTTTTTGTAGAAACTCTGAGAGATAATTTTCTGTTCCAACATGTGAGAGACCCGACACATTACAGAGAGGAGCAAACACCCAAGCCACTTGACCTCATCATAACAAACGAGGAGGGTATGGTGGCCAAACTGGAACACCTTGCCCCAGTTGGCACCAGTCACCATACAGTGTTGTCATTCAGATTTAACTGTTACCTAGTTCAAGATAAGGCCAGGCCAAGGTGCAAATATTACAAGGGAAATTACAATGGGATGAGGGAAGAGATGAGGGGTATCAACTGGCCTGACTTATTAAGGTACAAGAACGCAGACACTACGCTGAATATCATAACTAGTAAAATGACCCATTTGATCGATAAATATATACCCAAGACCAAACCCAGTGCTTCTAGGAATACGAGGGGATCCCTACACATGAACCATGCGGCGGTTCGACAAAATTAAGAAGAAAAACCAGAAATTCAAGACGTGGGTTGGGTCAAACGATGAGCAAGACAGGAGGATGTATGCAAGAGCCAGAAACCAAGCAAAGATAGAGTGTAGGAGGGCTGAAAAGGAGTTCCAAAGGCTGGTTGCACGCGAGGTCAAGTCAAACCCAAAGGCGTTTTACCGCTATGCAAAGTCGAAATTGAAAACGCGAGTAGGAGTATCAGACCTGAGGCTTGAAGATGGTAGTTACGCAGATTCTGACCAGGATAAAGCTGAGGCATTGAACAGCTTCTTTTCCTCAGTGTTCACAAGAGAGGATGCAACTAACCTTCCTGCGTTCGAGGACAGACGGTTCGACACAGCACTGGCCCACATTGTGTTCACAGAAGAGGGTATTAGAAATAAACTGTCCAGGCTAAAGGTCCATAAGAGTCCTGGACCTGACATAGTGCATCCTAGAGTGCTAAGAGAGCTGTGCAACGAGCTTGCAGAGCCCCTGAAGATTCTGTTTTGTAAATGCCTGGATGAACAAATGGTCCCCAGTGAATGGAAAGTGGCTTATGTGAGTCCTATCTTCAAGAAGGGCGATAGGCACTCCACGAACAACTATAGACCGGTGAGCCTGACCAGCATAATATGTAAAGTGCTTGAGAGTATTATCAGAGATGCAGCGATGGAACATCTACTACGAAACAACCTTGTAAAAGATTGCCAACACGGTTTTATGCCGGGGCGCTCTTGCTTGACACAATTGCTCAAGGTATTGGATATTTGGACCCATATTCTAGAACGGGGTGGTAATATCGACAATATTTACCTAGATTTTGCCAAGGCTTTCGACAGTGTACCCCACGAGAGGCTGAAAATCAAACTGGAAGGGTACGGAATTCGGGGAAATGTCCTAGCGTGGATAGAAGACTTTCTACATGACCGCAAGCAATGTGTGGTGATTAATGGCACGAAATCGTCATCTGTACCTGTAACAAGTGGGGTACCGCAGGGTAGTGTATTGGGCCCGCTGTTGTTTGTTTGTTTCATAAATGATATGCCTGACGTTGTACACTCCTCCATACAAATGTTTGCCGATGATGGCAAGTTATTTCGGGAAATTAAGAACCAAACGGACTGTGAAGAGCTGCAGAAGGACCTCTGTGGGCTCCAGGAATGGTCGAA
>NW_024747455.1:0-29221 GCF_018991925.1 Homarus americanus
TGTTGTACTTCGTTCAGTTACGTATTGCTGTACGGAGAGAAATAAATCAAGACAGCGGTTTCACAACACTTTAAGTCATTTTCTTGTATTAATTTGATTACTTCTGAGCACGTCGTCCACTGCCATCTCGTCAAGTAAACAAACATCAGATGTATACAAATATTAGCAAAATAATAAACTTATAATTTATTGAAAACGTGATACTGAATATTTTTAAGTTATCTTAAATATTTTACATAATCGACATTTTGCTATAACTATCCTCAATATTAGTAGCGTTGGATCTCCTGCTGATCTGGAAATTGAGTACAAAAACAAACAAGACGAAACAATTCATCTAGTAATACGCTTTGAAAAAGATGAAAATCGTGAAAAAAAGGAGGATTTGATTAACCATTTGTATTCGCTGACCACTTGTCTTTCAACAATTTCAGCCAGTTGACGCAAACAGTGGTAATGTGACGCCACGTTTAAAACTTTCTCGGATGTGTTAATTTTAATTCACAAAATCTCTAAACAGGTGGACGAAAGGAAAAGTTAACGAGAATAATATAAAATAATGATGGAAATGCTCATACATATTCACCACCATCTTGTCAACACGGCCGCAAGTTCAACCAGTAATAGATGATGAAAAGAATAGAACCAGTCGTTATGCTTTTAAAGGGATCAGGCCACCCAGGCAGAAGTCACTGACCCACATCAGGGCCTGGGGGCGAAAATGTAATAATAATAATAATTCATAGTAAATAAAATATATAATAACAAATAAAATAATATAATAATAAAATAATAATAATAATAAAAAGAACCACAAGAAAAAAATCAATGGTGAGAAACAATATATGTATATTTGTGTTGTCAAAGTAAGAGAAATAATTGAAACCCTGCATTGTGTGTAAATGAAGCAGAAAGTCAGATCAGTAACCTGGAACTTGGTACGATTTTCGTAATGCCACATAACAGCAGGATCTACCATTAGACAACATTAAACTTCAATATCTTCCCAGGCGATAGTACCTCCCTGTTTGATAGCTGCCTACTACCCATTCCATCCCCACCTAACAATCAGAACTACCCTCAGGTCCTTGTGGTTTTGAGATGAATGGAAGTTGTGAATAGAAACTTGCAGGCTAGTGTGTTTCTTTAGTCACTTTGTGTAGGAAGAGGCAAGCAAGTCACATCTGTCGGGTCATTTTGGTTTACACTTTACAGAACATAAGATAACGAAAGAATACGGTAATGTACGTAATATTATAACATGAAAGTGTCTAGATGGGTTCACCTGAAGATTGCCTCCGCGTTTATTTCAGTTAAACCACTATTTACGCGCTTACCTAACCACCTGAACATTTTTCTCCGCTCTTTCACTTGATGATTAAACCATTAATGCCAATCTACCTAACCTGACATTAACTAACATAACCCTTCTAACACTTTAGCCTATCAAAACTAACCAATTCGAACCGAACTTAACTAACCTCCCCACTTGTAGCGTTAGGGTGTTTAATCTTCAGGTGAAATAAGCTGGGTTTGGGAGCAAAATTTGTGATGCCTGTACAGTATTCACTTTACTGCTAGTTTCCCGAAATGAACAGGGCACCGATAATAGTAGTGTTCAGTGCTCATGTTTCTGCTCCACACACACACTATTACTACTTTTAGTTGTCACTCGGTGAGTATGACGATCATCCAGCTATGAGACAATGATATGAGTTATGAAGGATTTCACATTCTTTGGTGAGTTCTGAGGTGACTAGAGACCGATAAGGGACCGCAGGGTTGTCCACAGATGTTGCATGTAAGTGGGCTACATCTAGTGCGGGTGGGGCGGCGGCAGCGGCAGCGTCTTTCCGGCGTTGGCGCTCGTCTGCCTCGGTATGCAGTCAGGTGCTCAGAAAGTATTGACACCTCGTGGTGCTCCTCAAGCGTTACGGTGTGGAGTAATCAACTCCCAGGTGAGGGTCGAATTGGCATTTTTCGGGTTTGTCTTAAAACTATACTTATACAGTTGCCGCCGGCGTTACGTTTACAATTCGTTAGGTGACGTAACGTAGTTATTCATGGATAGTGGTAGCCTCGATGCTCCATTTGGTGTCAGTGAGAATATGCGCATTTGTTCCATGTCTTCCCAGCAAACTCGGAGGATGGAAGTAGACTACGTTGGTGAAAGTTTCAAGTGTCTTGAGGGCCTCCAGTATGTGACCCATGTCTCCTGCCATAGAGCATGGTAGGGAGGACCACTGCTCTATATATGTGCAACTTTGTAGATAATTTCAGCTCACTACTGCTGAAGATACGGGCACGGAGTCTGCCAAAGGCTTGAGATGCACATCTGATCCAATGTTGAATCTCTTCATCGATGTCCGCGCATTCCGGGGAGGTAAAACTCTCAGTGGAACCAATCAGCCATTTGTACTGTAGCTATAGACGAGTGGCTGGGCTTATGGGTCAACAATGTGGAAATACTGTACTATAGTCAGTTTAGTGGTCATGGGAAGATGTCAGCCTGAGCAACTTGTGTCTCATCCACATCTTGTTGACTCATTTGGTGAAATTCTAAGAAATCAACAAAGGATACTGAGCTATTTGTGATCAAGCTGTATGAGCCAATCTCACAGTGCAACATCTGTAAATGTTCAGAGCTGAAATGTTTCATCGTGTGAACATGACTTCCCCTAACAAACGATTCTTTAGAACTACACTTGAGACAATGTCAACACCAAGTTGCTATCTGGAAAAATTCAGTAACTGCCAAGACAAATATTACAAACTCGGAAGAATCTGGTGGGAAATGGGTCAGGCAACACTTAGATACCCACACTGATGCATTTAGAGCCAGTACCAACAATTTGCACAGAGTTGATAACATGTGGTTGTAAGACTGCAAAATGCACCTCAGAAATATGCACATCAATAAAATACCAGTTACCATGCTCTCTTGCCTGTGAATGTGAAGAGAGACTAACAATTCATAATCCATCTTTCTCTGGCAGTGAAGAGTTTTCAGGTGATGACTGACTGACGTCAAGGAATGTCCTCATGATAGACAACACATGACTTGCTTTGTTTATAAATCTAAGGAGGCGGAGAAGGATAAATAGTATGATCACCATCAGTAACACAATGGCTCAAAGATCACTTAGCTTGGCTGTCTGTGTTGGGAGTGATGCTGTAAGGTGTCATAAAGATGTTATGAATTTATGACCAGCTAAAAATAATCCAGAAAATACCGATGAATACTGATAGCTGCCCGCCATACTCTAGTAATTATAGGGCACAAAATTTGCAAGACTATCTCTGTTAACACTGATACTTGGCACTTAAGTTTTGTACTGTGTTTGGTGCCTAATCATGCAACATTTTGATACATACAGTATGTAGTGTACCTGAATGCAACATTGATATGAATATTAAACAATTGCCGTGACAACTTTTGTTTTATTATTTAGATTTTGAAGCCATATAAATCCATTATGACCAATGCCATTTCAGAATGACTTGATTTTATTATCACCTGCTTTGTTTATAACATTTAATTGTGTACAATAATATGTTATGAAATAATTTCATTGCTGAAGGTCGAAATCGTCTTAATTATGTGTTTGATCAAGATATGCACACACTTAGGAAACTACAACTGGCCTGGAAGGGTCCACTGGTGTCAGACAATGCAAAAATAAGGTTGTAGTTTTATGCCTTGCCCAAACTAACCTAGCATGGCCAGGATCTTCGTCCTCCTCATTTTATTTTCCATAAGCTTGGCTAACGTTGACCCTTGAGAAGTGGCCAGATGCCTGAGCTGCATTGGGTATTTCTCATTACTAGATGGTGCCCTTCTTCGGTACCTGACTCGTTTACTGGGGACGAATTCTTTGGAGAGGCTGTACATGGTGCCCGTGATACTTGGACTGGGGCACCTCTATGACCCAGCCTCCTCCTTACAGAAGAGTATTATCTGTAGGTAGCTACTTTATCTTCATCAGTAAAGACTGCATGTGGGCCAGGGACTGGTCTAGCGCAGCTTCCCTATAAACGTTTTGTTTTGGACCTTGTAAGTCACAACGCTTGTGTTGGACCCTTTATGTTCACTACCTTCAGCGACACTAAGTCCCTCAGGTGGATCACGTTCCCCTGTGAAAACAATTAGGGTGCAGGACTCCTGGGCAGACACCTCAGCACTAGAGCACAGAGGAGAAGACGGCAAGCGGACCATTTCTCTGGGAAAAAAATAAAAATAAATTGAATTTCCGGGATAATTAATTTTGGTGGGAGAAGAGGATGGTAACTGTGGGGAGTGACGGAACCTTGACTGTTGCTGCTGCTCCAGCAACTGTAAGTTGTAGGATGTTGTGTGGGTGTTATGTGGGGTGTAATGGGTGTGTGGGTGTTGTGTGGGGTGTGTGGGTGTTGTGGGGTGTGGGGGGTGTTGTATGGGGGTGTGTTGGTGTAATGGGGTGTGTGGGGTGTGTGGGTGTTATGTGGGGTGTGTGGGTGTTATGTGGGGTGTGTGGTGTTATGTAGGGTGTAATGGGTGTGTGGGTGTTGTGTGGGGTGTGTTGGGTAATGGGTGTGTGGGGTGTGGGTGTTATGTGGGGTGTGTGGATGTGGGTGTAATGGGTGTGTGGGTGTTGTGTGGGGTGAGTGGGTGTTATGTGAGGTGTGTGGGTTTTGTGTGGGGTGTGTTGGTGTAAAGTGGTGTGTGGGTGTAATGTGGGGTATGTGGATGTAATGTGGGTGTGGGTGTTATGTGGGGTGTGTGGGTGTGTGGGTGTTGTGTGGGGTGTGTGGGTGTTGTGGGGTGTGGGGTGTTGTATGGGGTGTGTTGGTGTATGGGTGTGTGTGGGGTGTGTGGGTGTTATGTGGTGTGTGGGTGTTATGTGGGGTGTAATGGGTGTGTGGGGTGGTGGGTGTTATGTGAGGTGTGTGGGTTTTGTGTGGGGTGTGTTGGTGTAAAGTGGGGTGTGTGGGTGTAATGTGGGGTATGTGGATGTAATGTGGGGTGTGTGGGTGTTATGTGTGGGGTGTCTGGGTGTAATGGGTGTGGATTTAATGTGGGGTGTGTGGGTGTTATGTGGGGTGTGGGTGTATGTGGGGTGTGTGGGGTGTGTGGTGTGTGGGTGTTATGTGGGGTGTGTGGGTGTTATGTGGGGTGTGTGGGTGTTGTGTGGGGTTGGGTGTTTGGGGATTGGCTGTTGTGTGGGGTGTGTGTGTTGTGTGGGGTGGGTGTTTGTGTGTGTGGTGTGTGTGTTTGGGGGTGTTGGTGGGTTATGTGAGGAGTGTGGGGTGTGTGAGTGTTGTGTTTGTGGGGTTTGTGGGCGTTATGTGGGGTGTGGATGTTATGTGGGGTGGGTGTGTGTGGGGTGTTCTGTGTGGGTGTTATGGGTTGTGGGTGTTGTGTGGGGGTGTTTGTGTGGGTGTGTGTGTGGGTGTTATGTGGGGTGTGGGTGTTGTGTGGGGTGTGGGTTGTTTTTGTGGGGGTGTGGGTGTTGTGTGGGGTGTGTGGCTGTTGTGTGGGGTGTGGGTGTGTGTGGGTGTTGTGTGTGGGGGGTGTGGGTGTTGTGTGGGGTGTGTGGGTGTTGTTTTGGGGTGTGTGGCTGTGTGGGGGTGTGTGGGTGTGTGTGGGTGTTGTGTGGGGGTGTGTGTGTGTGTGGGGTGTGTGGGTGTTGTTTGGGGTGTGGGTGTTATGTGGGGTGTGTGGTGATATGTGGGGTGTGTGGGTGTATGTGGGGTGTGTGGGTGTTATGTGGGGTGTGTGGGTGTGTGGGGTGTGTGATTGATATGTGGGTGTGTGGGTGTAATGTGGGGTGTGTGGGTGTTATGTGGGGTGTGGGCGTTGTGTAGGGTGTCTGCGTTAATGGGTGTGTGGGTGTTATGTGGGGTGTGTGGGTGTTATGTTCGGTGTGTGGGTGTTGTGTGGGGTGTGTGGGTGTTATGTTCGGTGTGTGGCTGTTGTGTGAGGGTGTGTGGCTGTTGTGTGGGGTGTGTGGGTGTTGTGTGTGGTGTGGGTGTTATGTGGGTTGTGGGGTGTTATGTGGGGTGTGGGTGTTGTGGGGTGTGTGGCTGTGTGTGGGGTGTGTGGCTGTTGTGTGGGGTGTGTGGGTGTTGTGTGGGGTGTGGGTGTTGTGTGGGGTGTGTGGATGCTGTGTGGGGTGTGTGGGTGTTGTGTGGGGTGTGTGGGTGTGTGTGTGGGTGTAATGTGGGGTGTCTGGGTGTTATGTGGGGTGTCTGGGGTTATGTGGGGTGTCTGGGTGTAATGTGGGGTGTGTGGATGTTGTGTGGGGTGTGGTTGTATGTGGGGTGTGTGGGTGCTATGTGGTGTGTGTGGGTGTAATGTGGGGTGTGGGTGTAATGTGAGGTTATGTGGGGTGTGGGTGTGTGGGGTGTGGATGTTGTGTGGGGTGTGGGTGTTGTGTGGGGTGTGTTGGCGTTGTGTGGGGTGTGTGGGTGTTATGTGGGGTGTGGGGCTGTTGTGTGGGGTGTGTGATTGTGGGGTGTGTGGGTGTAATGTGAAGTGTGTGGGTGTGTGTGGGGTGTGTGGGTGTAATGTGGGGGTGTGTGGGTGTTATGTGGGGTGTGTGGGTGTATGTGGGGTGTGTGGGTGATATGTGATGTGTGTGGGTGTTATGTGGGGTGTGTGTGATATAAGAACATAAGAAAATAAGGAGTCTGCAATAGGCCGGTTGGCACATGCATATGTCTGTCAGAGATTTACCACTCTATCATCCATGAATCTATCCAGCCTCCTTGAAACTTTCCAAGTTCCCTTACTACAAAGTTGCTAAGCGTTTACTCGTCCACCACCCTATTTGTGATCAGTTCTTCCTATTCCTCCTAAACTAAAACTTATCCAACTTAAATCGTTGCTCGAGTCTATGTTGCTCGGATAACAGAACTATCTATATCATTGATTCCTTTCACCTACTTTAATACTTCTATCATATCTCCCCACTCTTCGTCTTTCAGGGAATGCAAGTTAAGTTTACACCTATCCTGATATGGAAGGTTCTAAGTCCTGAATCGTTTCGTCATTCTTCGCTGCACCGACTCTAGTATTTATATCTTCTTCTATAATAGGGGCAGGAACTGAGCCGCGCAATCGAGGTGCGGCCTGGGGTGTGTCGGTGTTATGGGGGTGTGTGGATGTTATGTGGGTGTGGGTGTTATGGGGTGTGTGGGTGATATGTGAGGTGTGTGGATGTTATGTGGGGTGTGTGGGTATTATGTGGAGGTGTGGGTGTTATGTGGGTGTGTGGATGTTTGGGGGTGTGTGGGCATTATGGAGTGTGTGGGATGAGGTGAGGTGTGGGTGTTATGTGGGGGTGGGTGATATGAGGTGTGTGGGTGTTATGTGGGGTGTGTGGGTGATATGTGGGGTGTGTGGGTGTTATGTGGGGTGTGTGGGTGCTATGTATGGTGTGTTGGTGTTCTGTGGGGTGTGTGGGTGTTGTGGGAGAAGCCATTAACCGCTCATGATCTAATTACCGTCCAATCAGTTTAACATCAATTGTAGGCAAGTTACTGGTAGCAATAATTTCAAACTATTCGAAATCACCTGGAGAAGCACAAGTTGATCAATGATTCCCAACATGGCTTCGCCAAGCGGCGTCATGTCTAACTAATCTATTAGCATCTTTTTCAACTGTTTTCAAATCAGTGGATGACGGGGACGTTATGATGTGGTATATTCGACCTTTGACAAAAGCTCGACAGAGCTCCCCGTGAAAGATTAACTTATCCAACCAGGAGCGAACTGTAGCAATGGTTTAAATTGACAAATTGGGATTAAGACGCGAAATAGGTAAACATTGGTTTGAAAATAGAGTAGTGGATGAGTGGAACAAGTCACCATTAACTGGAACACGCTGGATAGTCAAACATAGGGTGGATGAGCGATAGGGTTAAACAGGACTGCCCAGTATGGACCAATAGTTACTGTTTCCTCCAGTCTTTGTTCATATGTAATGTATAACTGCGCTCAACAACTAATGTATAATGAATTTGGTTAGGTTGAGTTAGTGATTGTTTGATGAGGTTTTATAGGTTTAGGTTAAATTAAGCTTGGTGGATTAGATTTGGTTTAGTTAGGGAGGTTTGATGAGGTTAGATTAGGTTAAATTAAGCTAGGTGTATTAGATGGTTTAGGTTTGGCCATGTTAGTTAAGTGAGGATGACGCAATACATATAATTCTCTAACCGTAATTAAACCACCAAAATATATACCTGAATTTCAAGTTTAATTAACGTTAAAGAGTGTCATTAAAACAAAAACACTTATTAGTTTTTATTTTTTCAGGAGATCCTTGACGTTAATGAACCTTGTACAGATTGGAAAAAGTTGCACCCAGATTAATGCCTTCTTTCTCGAACTGGACTTAATACTTGTTTAATTGAGAGGCAGGTGGTGACGGGGTGAGGCAGTGGTGACGGGGTGAGGCAGTGGTGGTGACGGGGTGAGGCAGTAGTGGTGACGGTGTGAAGCAGTGGTGGTGACGGGGTGAGGCAGTGGTGGTGACAGGGGAGGCAGTGATGGTGACGGGGTGAGGCAGTAGTGGTGACGGTGTGAGGCAGGATAATTGTTATAGGGAAAACAGTTAAGGGAAAATAGTTAAGAAGCAACTAGCCTCAACCAAGCAACCTAACCTAACATCAACACACACACAACACACCACATCAACACACACCTAGAATACAACACACATTTTTAGTAGACCAATTTTCCAACCATTTTCAGGCCACCCTTCTTGCAATACGATTCTAGTGGGGAGTTTTTGATGCAAGTGTCGACGGCCAATAATTTGAAAGAAAGAGAGAGACAGACAGACGGAGCAATATCTTTTAATTTGATTGACACTTGAGAATAACATAAAACAAGGAAATAAAATGATCTTATTCCGTGTATCTATAGCGATGAAGAAACTTGAAGGTAATGAACCTGACCTTGTATGTTTGGGTGTGGGGTGGTGGGAGGGGTGGTATGTGGGTGGGGTGGGTGGGTGTGGGGAAGGTAGGATGGTGTGTGGGGGATGGGATGGTGTGGGTGGGTGGTGGGGGAGGTAGGATGGTGTCTGGGGAGGTAGGATGGTGTGGGGGGGAGGTGGTGTGTGGGATGGTGTGGGAGCTAGTGTGTGGGAGGTGGGTGTGGGGAGGTGGGATGGTTTGTGTGGGGTGTGTGGGTGGTGAGGGGTGGGGGAGGTGGGTGGTGTGTGGGATGGTGTGTGGTGGGGGTGTGTGGTGTGTGAGGTGGGTGGTGTGGGGAGGGTGGTGTGGGTGGTGTGGGATGGGTGGTAGGGATGTGGAATGGTGTGGGGTAGTGTGGGGGATGGGATGGTGGGTATGGGGGTAGTGTGTCTGGGAGGTGGGTGGTGTGGGGGAGGCGGGCTGATTTCAGGAGGGGTGGGTGTGTAGGGGGGGAGGTGGGTGTGGGGAGGTGGGATGGTGTGTGGGGGAGGGGATGGGGAGGATGGTGTGGGGAGTTGGGGTTGGGGAGGTGGGTAGGTGGGGGAGGTGGATGGTGTGTGGGATGTGGGCTGGTGGGGAGGGGATGGTGTGTGGGATGGGAGGGTGTGTGGGGGAGGTGGGATGGTGTGTGTGTGGATGGGTTGTGTGGGAGGTGGGATGGTGTGGATGGGTGGTGTGGGGGAGGTGGGATGGTGTGTGTGGATGTGTTGGTGTGGGGGAGGTGGGATGGTGTGTGGGGGAGGGGTGGTGGGGGAGGTGGATGGTGTGTGTGTGTGGGATGTGGGTTGTGTGTGGGGGGAGGTGGATGGTGTGTGGGGATGGAGGGTGTGTGGGGATGTGGGATGAATTCTTCCTCGTCTTCATTATTATTTCCACCACCACTACTACTACTATTATATATTATTATTATTATCATTGTTGCTATTATTATCATCCTAATATTTCAAGACATGTAGTGTAAGATTATACCATCACATCCGAGAGAGAGAGACAGTGAAACATTTTTAGACCCACAACATGGTAACTCTGTCTCCTTCTCTTCTATTACAGAATTATGTAACTTGAGCTTCACTCTTATCATTTTACAGGTTAATCTGATGTCTGACATAGCCTCCTAGAGTTAAGGTTTCCTGTTTAGTGGAAATATTTTTATTTTTATGATTAGTTTGGTTATATTTAGCTGGTGGTTTCTTAGCTTGGTAACGTTAGCTGGTAGTTTCTTAGCTTGGTAATGTTAGCTGGTGGTTTTCTTAGCTTGGTAACGTTCTCTGGTAGTTTCTTAGCTTGGCGCTTAGCTGGTGGTTTCTTAGCTTAATGTTAGCTGGTGGTTTCTTAGCTTGGTAACGTTAGCTGGTGGTTGCTTAGCAACGTTAGTTTCTTAGCTGGTAATGTTAGCTTATGGTTTCGTAATAATGTCTTGTTTGTATGTAGGAAATAATGTCTTGTTTGTGGAAGGGAACATCATATTAGAACACACCTGTTACATACAGCGAACAGTGACACCTGATATAGCGAATACCTCGATAAATACACTTAGCTAAAAGCAGTCATTAGTTTACCTCGGTTCAGCGTAGAGGTAATTGGGTTAAAGGTGATTTTGTGAGTGTGTATTTCATTAGGGTTATTGTGATGGTTAATGCGGTTACCTTAAAAGCCTTCTGGTGGTTTTTTGTGGCAGTTCTTTAGTTACTCAAATTGCCTTACTGTTGACCATAGTTTGTATAGCTACCTGTACTGTCTTGATATATACATTAGAGATTGTATACGTACACGATATATGTACAGTATATACCTGCATTTTTTACGTATATGCTGAACCAATTGCGGATTTGTATGACGATTTTACTGAATGTCTATCTATCTCAGTGTCTCGTGGGGCTGTTGTCATCATCGCCAGTGCCGCCGAAGTTCTCTTAATACCCCCCACCGCCCCTACTCATTACACGTTAAATAGTATTGAACATTTTATACAGGCAAGTTTGTGGAGGTTTTCAGCTGGTCAGGATATCAAAATACACTTCCCTGGCCGCTGTTTTCTTTGATTGGTAATAAGTGGGAGAGGGGGCGTCATGTGTGTGCCGTTACCTAACTATAAACTAAACTAGACTGTTTATGTGACAGGTTTAATATATATATATATATATATATATATATATATATATATATATATATATATATATATATATATATATATATATATATATATATATATATATATCTTGATAAAATCACACGGAAAGGAAACAACGGAGCACCTTAGCTTTCGTCTTTATTCAAGACATCTTCAGAGGCAACTGGATTACATGGACAGAGAGGCTTAAATATACTGGGTGACCTTATTAAACATGAGGTCAGGTCATAATGATGTCATCCACTAATCACACCAACACGACTAGTCACATCCTTATCTTAAGCTCCGCTGCGTGTGTGTTGGTGGGGATTAGTGGATGACATTATAAATTCCAGAAATTCACAGTGATACCCTTATGCAGAAAGAAAACCCATCCATTAGTAACCAATAATTCCCAGATAGAATACAAAAGCAGAGGCACCTTCCTGGGCCTGCACATATCCACGACAGGTTACTCCCATCATGTCCACAGCAGGAAGGAAAAACAAGAAGAGAGCTGAGAAAACTATACCGCTTTAAAAGCGCTTCCTTGAGAAAATATAACTCCGCCTGGTGACATCATTTATCACACCGATATTAACACCCAGTACCTCTTCATACTATAGGCACCACTCCAAATATTAAAATTACAAATTGAATTCCAAATGAAGCATTAAGATTCGTCACAGGTGAAAGATACCCCTTCACCAGAACCACAGCCGAAGGATACATAGAGACCTGAGAATATGAAACCCATCAACCAGCAAGCTACACGCTAGCCAGCAGAATCTGGCAAAAGATAGAACAGTCTTAGCAAGAACTCCTTAAAGACTCACCAAATAAACGACAACAACCATACACATGGTTTCACTTTTAAAAATTCTGTAAATCTCAAGGTCCATGCCACCTGATCTACAGCCAGGCAATGAACAACCTCTATGAACCAACATCCGCCAGTAGGGTCGGCGGAATATAAGACCCTTAAAAACACCCATGTATGGGATAGGGGTAGGCTAATCCTAGTGCCTGTACCAGCTGAACAATAACTAACCCATGACACAACCCTAACACACTATTAAGCAGCTAGGCGGTCAGCCGCCTCTACCTCTCCTAAACCTTCAATTTCTGACTTCTCTTCCTTCCCCCTCTAATCTTCTTTCACCCTCCTTTCTCTGCAAAAAAAAAGAAAAAAAAACGGAGGGGGAGTTGGGGAAGTGAAAAAGTGAGACAGAGGGTAGTATTGTTGTTAAAGACAACAGGTAATGGTATTGATGACAAGGGTATCGATCACTTGTTCTCAGAATACACCTCTTGAACAAATCATTCCGGGAACAGCTGTGTTTATCCGTGGCTCTGAACACCACCCCTGCGCTGGAGATGGCAAGATTATTGGGTGAGGAGTGTCAACAGAGACAGGTGTGGAGGAGGTAGGTGTGGAGAGGCAGGTGTGGGTGAGTGTGGATAGGCAGGTGAGGTGTGTAGAGACAGGTGTGGGTAAGGTGTGGAGAGGTAGGTGTCAGGTGTGTGGAGAGGCAGGTGTGGGTGAGGTGTGGAAGCTGGGTGTGGGTGAGGGTGTGGAGGAGGCGTGTGTTGGTGTGTGGAAAGGCAAGTGCAGGTGAGGTGTAGAGCCGTGGGTGAGGTGTGTAAAGGGGTAGGTGTGGGTGTGTGGAGAGACAGGTGTGGATGTGTGGAGGAGCAGGTGTGGGTGTGTGGAGAGACAGGTGTGGGTGTGTGGAGAGACAGGTGTGGGTGTGTGGAGACAGGTGTGGGTGTGTGGAGAGGCAGGTGTGGGTGTGTGGAGAGGCAGGTGTGGGTGTGTGGAGAGGCAGGTGTGGGTGTGTGGAGAGAGGCAGGTGTGGGTGCGTGGAGGAGGCAGGTGTGGGTATGTGTGTAGAGGCAGGTGTGGGTGGGGTGTGTAGAGGCAGGTGTGGGTGTGGTGTGTAGAGGCAGGTGTGGGTGGTGTGTGGAGACAGATGTGGGTGTGGAGAGGCAAGCGTAATTGGGGTGTGTAGGGCAGGTGTGGGTGAGGTGTACAGGAGTATAGGTGTGGGTGTGTGGAGGAGGCTAGCTGTGGATGTGGAGAGGCAGGTCGGGTGTGTGGAGAGACAGGTGTGGATGTGTGGAGGTAGGTGTGGGTGTGTGGAGAGGCTTGGTGTGGGTGAGGTGTGTAGAGGCAGGTGTCGGTGAGGTGTGTAGAGGTAGGTGTGTGGAGGCAGGTGTGGGTGAAGTGTGTAGGGCAGGTGTGGGTGTGTGGAGAGGCAAGTGTGAGTGAGGTGTAGAGGCAGGTGTGGGTGAGGTGTGTGGGAGGCAGGTGTGGAGAAACAGGTGTTGGTGTGTGAGGCAGGGTGTGGGTGTGTGAAGAGGCAGGTGTGGATGTGTGAAGAGGCAGGTGTGGGTGTGTGAAGAGGCAGGTGTTGGTGTGTGAAGGGGCAGGTGTGGGTGTGAAGAGGCAGGTGTGGGTGTGTGAAGAGGCAGGTGTTGGTGTGTTTAGAGGCAGGTGTGGGTGTGGCTGGGTGTATGGAGGAGGCAGGTGTGGGTGAGGTGTTGTAGGGCAGGTGTGGGTGAGATGTGTGTAGGGGCCGGTGTGGGTGAGATGTGTAGAGGCAGGTGTGGGTGTGTGGAAAGAGGTGTGGGTGATGTATGTGGAGAGGCAGGTGTGGGTGTGAAGAGGCAGGTGTGTGGGTGTGTGAAGCGGCAGGGGTTGGTGTGTGTAGAGTCAGGTGTGGGTGTGTAGAGGCAGGTGTGGGTGAGGGTGTGGTAGAGGCAGGTGTGGGTGAGGTGTGTTGAGGCAGGTGTGGACGAGCTGTGAGGTGTGTAGAGACAGGTGTGGACAGGCTGTGAGGTGTGTAGAGACAGGTGTGGACACTGCAGAAGGACTGGCTCACCTGTTCACTAAAACTAACTTGTAGGGGATGATAAACAACTGACGGATGCTGATAATAAAACCACAGAGAGAGAGAGAGAGAGGAGAGAGAGAGAGATAATAATATGCCGAGGGCATGTTTGTTTACGATACCTGTCTGTTTACAAAATGGAATGAAACAGTAAACAAAGGTACAGGAAAGCAGGGACACATAATGAATAAGACTTTTATATAAGTAATGGGGAAATAAATGTGTGTGTTCCTCTCTCTGCTGCGTATGGCTCTGTGAACGATAAAACTGGACTGGGTACTCTCTCTCTCTCTCTTTATATTGTGCATATAATTTTACATTAGACCCAAAGAAACATTATCTTTCTTACAAGTGTGTGTGAGCTACAGTGTGTGTATGTGTATGTAGGTGAATGTGTGTGAGAGAGAGAGAGGTGTAGGTATGTGTGTGAGAGAGAGAGAGTAGGTGTATGTGAGGAGAGAGAGAGTAGGTGTATGTGTGAGAGAGAGAGAGAGAGAGAGAGAGAGAGGGGGTGGGTGTATGTGAGAGAGAGAGAGAGAGTGTAGGTGTATGTGAGGAGAGAGTAGGTGTATGTGAGAGAGAGAGAGAGAGAGAGTGTGTAGGTGTATGTGAGGGAGAGAGTAGGTGTATGTGAGAGAGAGATTTGATTTGCCGCTTGGCAACTGCTTTGTGCACCCACACTCATCCTGTGAGCAGTAGTGCAAAGGATTACAGAGTAGGGTTTACAAAGGGTCATAATAATTAGCCCCCGTTGTCAGGATATTATGGCACTGAATGTTACACAGTATTTCATTTACATTATTTGTTTAGTTCTATACATAAAGGGTAACTTATTCACAAATGCGTGAGAACAGGCGTGTGAGGCAGTATGTCTGGCCTCACACTTTAGTATTCACATTTGCATTAGGGGTATTCAAGCACATTGCGTATTTGGTTTTGTACATGAAATTGATATAGTTACTAAGTGCAAAGCAGTGGATACAATCTTAAAATGTCGGCTATCTTGCCATTGCAGAGATGAAGTGTTGTGCCATTTCACACACAGTGCTAGACCTGTCCCTAAAAGGTTCTATCTTCACACAGTCGAGGACGTAGTGTTCAGAATTGTGTGTATATGTGGCCACACACTTCCCAATTAATTTGTTTACATCTGCTTGAGGAACATGTGCCAAAAAGGTATATATTCTAACCTTAATCTAGCAGTTACAACGCTCTTGTAATCCTATTAGAGTCTTGATACCTGCTCCATATACATGTTTCATGATACATCTCATCATGGTAACCTATGGATCGACTAGTGCCTGTTTGCACTTGTCTACTTGCGTCAAACTCATCAATAAGTTCTTTCCCTAATTACAGTTTTAAGGGTTCTTTTTGACAGACCCAAATTGTATTCAACGGTGTCTTTGTTAGACGCAGAGTTGAGGTTAACTCTGTCATGTTTTATGAGGCCTATGTAGAGGGATTACAACAGTTTGACCCCATGCCCGGTCAACAAGTCACATATTTGTCTGGCTTCAGAGACAAGAGCTTGTGACAACCTGAGTCGAGGGAGTACCAGGGCAAATGGTGAGGATAGAGTCGGTGACGATGAGACTGTCAACAGTTGTTTCAATGAATTTAACTGGCTGTGAGTATGGCAACTAATTCAGTTTGTAGAATGGATGCCAGTTGTTAATTCTAATTCCTTTCTTCAATTATATTACCGTCAGGTTAGTCTAACAATAACGCCAGCCCTCCCACAGGCGGTGTTTGAGAGATCCATCAGTGTAGATGGTCTGTGTGATATTATCATCAGTCTTGTAGAGTGTGTATGTGTTCAGGCTCTCACTTTGGCAGTGTGTTGGAGATAAATGCTTTGTATAATTAATTTTTTTAGGCGGATATGTCGGTATTGTGATATCGAGAGACTTTATCACCAGGGTGCTTGGAGAAAGCACTATTTGTGTCTCAACTTTGTACAGGTGGTCTAGTCCAAACATCTTCTACTTATGTGTAGCTGTAAGTTGAGACATTTAGACTCAGTAGTCCCACGGTTCATACATTCTAGCAATTTTAAAGGAAACAATATTATCAAGATCACCACACCGAAGCCTCAGGGCTATCATGAGGTTGACTTCAATTATTCTATCTTTAACACTAGGGTATACCAGGTTTCCTCATGCAAGTACTTTACAATGCTCATGGGACATCTCGAGATAATTCTGGGGGCTTTATTTTGCATTTCCTCGAGGCTTGTCAAAGCCTTTCGTCTGAATGACCAGGGCTGGTGCGTGGTAATCTATCAGAGATCTTATATGGCCAAAGGTACATTGTTTTAACAATTCTAATATTAGCACCATAGTGCCAGGCTGTACCCGCTACACTTCTAAGAGGTTTCAGTCTGTCCAGTGGCGGGTAAGCTGTTGTATGGCAGGTAGGGTACAAGGACGGAAACACCAAGATATTTAAAGAAGAAACATAGTCAATAGTGTTGTTACCTATCTTGAACTTGGCAGGCCGTTTGCGGTTACCAAGCTTGTTTGTTGAGCACCTTAGTTTTTCTCAGTGGAATAATAAGATAAAGAGGTGTTCACAGGCTGCGTATACATGGTTCAGGGTGGTTTGCATTTCACGATGAGTTTTAGCATGTATAAGAATATCATCAGCATAGCTGATTGAGATATTACTGGGGTTGTCTGGTATTAAATTTAATAATGCATTCATAAGAACATTGAACAAAATGGGGGCTAAGTACTCCCACCTTGAGGGTACCAAGTTGCACATATCTTTAACTTCACTTTTGTAACCTGAAACAGTGCAGCAGCCCTTCTGTTGGTTAGGTAACCACTTATCAGTGTAACAGCCTACCTCTATCCATTTTGGCTAGTTCGTACAATATCAGTTGCCTATTGCTTTAATATCAAATGCAGCTTTTAGGTCAAGAAATGTGGTGTATCTATGCCTTTTCATCACCATGCACAGTTAGGAATGTAATTGATGCAGTATGTACACCTTTACCATGGGTGAAGCCATTTATGTTAGGAGACATGTGTTCTCTGATTCTATATAAGAGTCTGCCAGAACCATCCTCTCAAAGGTTTTACACAGGCAGCTGGTTAGTATTATGGGACGAAAAGCATCAGGCTGTCCTGGTTTCGGTATTGGTACAACAATACTGTTGGTCATAGTATTGGAGTAGTTGGCCCTCGGCATGACTCATATTGTACAATACCAACAATGGATTGCCTGGCACGCATAGTAGTCCTAACGATGTTGTAGGTGACTCCGTCCCTCTCAGGGGAAATGGGCCACCCCTGGCGAGGGCGGCGTCAAGCTCCACTTAGTATGGCGGAACATCTCTCTATCAGTACTGTTTACTTATATAAAGCTAATAAGATTACTTCTCTACAGACTTCATCAAAAGGAGTCCCCGAGTCCCAGCTGGTAACATGTCATAGCTAGATTACATGAGCCCACTTTGTTATTAGCTCATTCGACTTTTGCAGGAGTTTGGATGGGAGACGTGTAGCTTCTGTTTTTACCTCTGATTATGTTTATGTCTGCCAGGCTTTGCTAGCAGGGATGTGTGTTGGTTCAGGCTGTTGACATATATCTCCATGCATTTTGTCTGAGTTCGTTTACACGTTCCTTGACAGCAGCAAGGAAGCAGAAGTACAAGTGTAACATTTGAGGTGTTCCAATTTGTCTGTAACCCTTACCCACCCTCCTGACCCTAGCCTGAGTTTTTCAGCTCAGGGTCATTATAACACTACTGTTGCCTGTTCCCATTATGCTGACCACGTTTTCTCCTTTTTTGGTGGAGGCATTGTTGGTGAAGTATGCATAAGTCTATCTATCAGATCGTCATGGAAACTTTGGTAGTTGTCAAGCTTGTAGTCCTTGTACCAGTCATGGATGAAGTCTATGAACTGGCTTTCATGTTCTTGCTTGACTGTGATTCTACGTCTGTTAGAGTTTACCACCAGTGGGGGTGTCATTGGCTACATGTATACTAGCTTGGATTGGGCTGTGGTCAGACATAAGATCAGTGACAACATCACCCCCGGGCTATGAGTTGTATATGATGGAACCAAAGCCAATACATTTGTCTAGACCCCACCATAGATGTGTGTTGGTTCATTATTACCTATAATTTGAACATCTTCATACTTTGAGAAGTGAGATAAGTCTCCCTACCAATGAGTGTTAGTGGTGGAGTCACTAATTTCTTATTAATACGTATTCAGATTCACCCCCATCAGGACGAGTGGGCTCAGTGTGTAAAAAGTCTGGGAGATCTGTGTACTGAAACTGATCTGAGGGGAGCATAGGCGTTTAGCACGTTAGTGTGGAGTTGCCCAGGTGGATTAGTGATCCCATGGTACTGAAGGTTGGTAGTCTTTGGATACAAGAGGTACATGCGGGAGTGACTTCTTAACATACATCAAACATGTGAGTAGAACTAGGATCATAATACATAATTGGGCAGACTGGGTGAGGCTTACCATTAGGTGTGAGACACTCCTGCAGACACACAATATCGATGTCCTCAGTCACAACTTTGTGGTGTAGGTCAGGGTATCGTTTTCCTAAGGGATGAGATGTTCCAACTCATCCCCTTCACCCTTTCTGTATCTTTGCCTGGTATTAACACTGGCCATTATGAAATGTATTTGGAAAGAAACAAAAAGGCACTGTATGATACTGTTCTTTTCTGCGCTGCCTGTCCCTTCGGCAGGCAGTAGGCCGAGATAGCCTTTTTGAAACATTTCTGGAGCATGTGCGGCTCAACAATTGTTGTATTTCAGTGGCAGACAACAACACTTTGGTTACACTCGACATCACCACCATTTTCTGTTTTGTGTTTGTTCATCTTCACTGACCATGTCCCACAGAGGCATCAGTGGAACTGTTGCACCAGTATACTATTTTCCTCTGCGTGGACATAGTTCTAATTGGGTCTTGAGTTTCACATCTGGTACTGACATCTGAATGTCTTCATTTGACTGTTTCCGTAGCTGCTGCACTGTGTCTGTGGTGTTTTTCCTTTAGTGTATCACAGAAGCTCCTTAACATTTCAGTTTGAGCTGTAAACTGAGCTTTGATTCTTTAATTTCATTTTTCAAATCATTGATCTCTTCACGATGTGCAGGGAGTGTGTTGGCAGCTACCTGTTGTGTCAGTACGTCTGTGTTGCCCCATACTGATTTTCGATGACTGCTGGTGATGATCCTGGGCTTTGGTGGGGAGGCGGGCCAGGGGTTGACCGTAAAGTACCTAGCAGCATTAGTGTTTCTTGAGACCTGCCTGGGTGGCGGGTCTGGGCGCTGAAAGGGTGTAGGGCTCTAGAACAGTCAGGGTGCCATTCCAGGAACTCAACTGTTTGCAGTTAATACACTTCTGTTGGATGACACCCTTGAGCAACTGTATCTCTGCATGCCTGTGCATGTTGCCTTGAGGCAGAGACCACACCACGGCTTGAGTCAGGGGGGCATAACCAGACCACATGGCCCCAGTGCTGACAGTTGTAATAACACCTCCCGGTTGAGGGGCTGATAGAGTGCAGCTAGAGTCGATAGGCACCACGGACTCGAATGGTCTTGGGTGGGTCTTGAGCCAACCCAGTCTGCAATGACTGCATTCTTGCCCCTGAGTCGCTTCGTCCTTCTGATGTCGGGATGAGCTTCTAGTAGTGTAGGGTCTGGTACTGGTCGAGCCCTATGATTAACATGGTTTCTTGCTCGATGGTTGGGATGATTGTTCCATGGTTATTCCCCTTATGCTATTGGTGAGGAAGTCCTGTGACTGCTGGAATTCGTTTCTAATCAGAACATGATCTTGTGTACCGACTCTGAACTGAAACTCAGCCTCTGGGTGTTTGTCTTCCATCGTTCAGCCAGAGATATGTCTTCAGGTGATGTACCTTCAGGGAGTATAATCTTACTCTCATGGGGGGTTGTGGTTGTAGTTGATGGTCTCTAAAGTCTCTCTGCCTTTCCAGCTTCAACATTCCTGGACTGAACTAGTTGAAAGCCATCCTCTCTGTTAGTGTCAAGGTCAACACCACATCCTGGAGTGTAGGTGTATGTGAGAGAGAGAGAGAGAGAGAGAGAGAGAGAGGGGGGGGGCCTGTACTCTTCCCATTCTTTCTTTTTTATCAATAGCACTTACAAATAAAAATAAAATAAATTCAATAAACAATGTCTCGGAAAATCTGTTTTGAAGCCACAAACTTGGGCTTATTAAATTACTACCACGATATTGTAGTAAGGGGAGGGGGTGTTTAAATGTATGTATAAGGGGGTGTAAGGGTGGAGGGAGTGCTTAAATGTATGTATAAGGGGTGTAAGGGGTGGAGGAGTGTTTAAATGTATATATATAGGGGTGTAAGGGGAGGGGTGTTTAAATGTATGTATAAGTGTAAGGGTGGGGGAGTGTTTAAATGTATATGTAAGGGGAGGGAGGTTTAATGTATGTATAAGGGGTGTAAGGGGAGGGGTGTTTAAATGTATGTATAAGGGGGTGTAAGGGGGAGGGGGGTGTTTAAATGTATATATAAGGGGGTGTAAAGGGGAGGCAGTGTTTATATGTATATGTAAGGGGGAGGAAGAGTTTAAATGTATATATAAGGGGGTGTAAGGGGGAGAGAGTGTTCAAATGTATATATAAGGGGGTGTAAGGGGGAGGGAGTGTTTATATGTATATATAATAATAATAATAATAATAATAATAATAATAATAATTAACGGTTTATTGAAAGAGCTTGGCAGCCAGAAGGCTGAAAATATACAGTTACATATTTGGGGAATGGGTTACGAAATACAAATAATATACAAGTAACATAAGTGACACAAATAAGACATATAATAACTAGATGGGGAAAAGCTCAAACTACAGCAGTTCATTTCAACATAGTGACAGTGCAAGGAGTAGTGTTTACTGGGAGTGAATACACTGGTTTATTACAAGTTATTGATAATTTTTACAATGGTTGGGACTGGGCTGTTCTTATAGAGATCAGTTCGTGCACGTATGGGCTAGATGCGGTTGTGGTGTCAAACAGCAATTCTCGGGCTAGGGATCTCAGGTGGTAGTAGGAGCCGGTGTCGAGGATGGTGTAAAAGCTTCTTACCAAATTTGCAGATGAGGTCGTGGTGATGGTCAGTGAGAGTCGAAAGGGTCAGTGTGTTGAGCGCTTCTTGATATGTGGAGTAGGAAGGGGAGAGAATAATCTTGCATGCCCTCTTTTGCACTTTTTCTAGTTGTTTACGTTGTGGCGATGATTAGGGAAGAAGAAGAACCAGGTGGGAGGCATAGGTACAGGCTTAGAGGAAATATGAATGTTGTATGGCCTACGAGGAGCTCAGGTGCAGGAGACTCCGGGGACTTGAGTCAGCGGAGGAGGTGGGGCAAACTGGAGGATTTGACAACTTCACTGACGTGTGGTTTCCAATTTAGTTTGTTGTCTATGGTGACGCCGAGGAGCTTCGTGGAATCTACAACCTGGAGTGTGTTCGGACCTAGAGTAATGGAAGGAGGTGGGACAATGTCGGAGGAGAGGTTGATGTGCATAACCATTGTCTTGGTATGGTTGATGGTGACATGGTTGTTGGTGGCCCAGTTTTGGAGACTGTTTATATGTATATATAAGGGGGAGGGAGTGTTATATGTATATATAAAGGGGAGGGAGTGTTATATGTATATATAAGGGGGAGGGAGTGTTTATATGTATATATAAGGGAGAGTGTTTATATGTATATATAAGGGAGGATGTTATATGTATATATAAGGGGAGGAGTGTTTATATGTATATATATGGGGGAGGTGTTTATATGTATATGTAAGGGAGGGAGTGTTTATATGTATATGTAAGGGGGAGGGTGTTTATATGTATATGTGGGGAGGTGTTTATAAGTATATATAAAGGGGAGAGTGTTTATAAGTATATATATAAGGGGGTGTAAGGGGAGGTGTTTAGAAATATATATAAGGCGGTGCCACCCCACCCCACCATCCCACCCTCTCCACCATCCTGCCACCCTCTCACCATCCTGCCACCCCTCTCCACCATTCTGCCACCCCTCTCCACCGACTACCCCTCTTCACCATCATACACCCTCTCCACCATCCTGCCTCTCCCCTGCCACCCTCTCCACCTTCCTACCCCCTCTCCACCATCTTGTCACCCCTCTCGACCATCCTGCCACCTCTCGACCATCATGGCACCCTCTCGACCATCCTGCCACCCCTCTCGACCATTATCACCCTTCCCACCATCCTGCCACCCTCTCCCACCATCCTGCCACCCCCCTCCCCCCCCCACCATCCTGCCACCCCTCTCCAACATCCTGCACCCCTCTCCAACATCCTGCCACCCCCACCATCCTCCCCACATCCCCTCCACCCCTGCCACCCCTCTCCACCATCCTGCCACCCCTCTTAACCTTCCTGCCACCCCTTCTTTACCTTCCTACCCACCCCTCTCACTATCCTGGCACCCTCTCCACCATCCTGCCTCCCCTCCACCATCCTGCCACCCCTCTCCACCATCCTGCCACCCTCTCCACCTCTCCTCCACTCTCCCACCATCCTGCCACCTCTCTCCACCATCTGCCACCCTCTCACCATCTTGCCACCCCTCTCCACCATCCTGCCACCTCTCTCCACCATCCTGCCACCCCTCTCCACCATCCTGCCACCTCTCCCCACCATCCTGCACCCCTCTCCACCATCCTGCCACCTCCTCCCCATCTCCACCACCTCCTGCCACCCCTCTCCATCCTGCCACCCCTCTCCACCCATCCTGCCACCTCTCTCCATCATCCTGCCACCTCTCTCCACCATCCTGCCACCCCTCTCCACCATCCTGCCACCCCTCTCCATCCTGCCACCCCTCTCCCCATCCTGCCAGCCCTCTCCACCATCCCATGCCACCCTCTCCATCACCTCCTCCCACCATCCTGCCACCTCCTCATCCTGCCACCATCCTACCCCTCTCCACCATCCTGCCACCTCTCCACCTCCGCCTCTTAGCCACCCCTCCCACCCCTCCTGCCACCTCATCCTGCCACCTCCTGCCACCCCTCCTCCCCCCCTCTCCACCATCCTCCTCTCTCCACCATCCTGCCACCCCTCTCCACCATCCTGCCCACTCCTCTCCACCATCCTGCCACCCCTCTCCACCATCCTGCCATCCTCTCCACCTCCACCACCATCCCACTGACACCCTTCACCACCTGCCCTCCTCTCCCACCCCCCTCTCCACCATCCTGCCACCCCTCTCCATCCTGCCACCCCTCTCCATCCTCCACCCCTCTCCACCAACTTGCCACCCTCCACCATCCCACCTCTCCACCATCCTGCCACCCCTCTCCACCATCCCCCACCCCTCTTAACCTTCCTGCCACCTTTCTTTACCTTCCTGCCCACCCCTCTCTCACTATCCTGGCACCCCTCTTCACCAACTTGCCACCTCTCTCCACCATCCTGCCACCCCTCTCCCCACCTCTCTCTCCTGCATCCTGCCACCTCTCCACCATCCTGCCACCTCTCCCACCATCCCCACCCACCATCCCCACCCCTCTCCACCATCCTGCCCACCTCTCTCCACCATCCTGCCACCCTCTCCCACCATCCTGCCACCCCTCTCCACCATCCTGCCCACCTCTCCCACCTCCCACCATCCTGCCACCTCTCTCCACCATCCTGCCACCCTCCTCCCCACCATCCTGCCACCCCTCTCCACCATCTCCACCATCCTGCCACCCTCTCCACCATCCTGCCCTCTCTCCACCATCCTGCCCCACTCTCCATCTCCACCATCCTGCCACGCTCTCCGTCCTGCCATCCTGCCACCATCTCTACACCATCCTCCACCATCCTGCCACCCCTCTCCCACCCCCCTCTCCTTGCTCTACCACCCCTTTCCTTTACCAACCCTCTCCTTCCCCACCCCTCTCCTTGCTTCACCCCTCTACCACCCTCTTCCTTGCTACCACCCCTCTCCTTCCTACCACCCCTCTCCTTGCTACCACCCCTCTTCTTACCACCCTCTGCCTTCCTGCCACCTTTCCTTGCCACCCTCTCCTTGCTACCCCTCTCCTTGCCCACCACCCCTCTCCTTGCTACCACCCCTTTTCCTTACCAACCCCTTTCCTTGCTACCACCCCTCTCCTTGCTACCACCCCTCTCCTTGCTACCACCCCTCTCCTTCCTGCCACCCCTCTCCACCTTACCACCCCTCTCCTTCCTGCCACCCCTCTCCACCTTACCACCCCTCTCCACCTTCCTGCCACCACCACACCATACCCCATTATTTTACGACCCAAATGGACAGTTTTCAGTTGTTGGTAAATATATAGGGCGTTTATCACTCTTGAGTTAACAGTTATAGATCATCAGCTGGCGTAGAGGACATGCACTCTTAGCTCTTTGTCGAGTGTCTGAGTGAATGTTGTGTTTATCAGTTCATGTGTTACAATTCTCAGTTAAGATTGCTAAAGGCCTTATTATATCGATCTTAGTTGAGGAAATGTGGAGTGTTTATCAGTGGTGTAGGAAAGAGGGTGAGGTTAAGTTTAGTTTATGTTAGGTTAGGTTTGGCTAGGTTAGGTTAGGTTATAAGGGATAGTGTGTACTTTATCCGTGTCAAGGTGGGGAAAAGATCTCTCATTAGTTCCACCAATGAATGGATCAGTCAGGAGAGACGTTCATAGTGCTGACCGACACACACATTTGTTGTAGATATATACTTGTAGATGAGAGCTGATGGAAACAGTTTCATATGGGGGAGTTAATAACACCAACAGCTACAGTGCAACAACACAATGCAACACAATAAACCAAGTGTTTAATATGATACAGGAAGGAATAACACAATTAACTCAGTTTTAATTCTCATATATTTTGTGTTGGATAAATTTTGTTATATACAAGTTTTATAACACAGCATTATTATTATTATTATTATTATTATTATTATTATTATTATTATTATTATTATTATTATTATTATTACGACATTTATTTTATGACATGTATATTTCATTGTCTTAAAAAAAATACGTTTTCCTTTCATTATTTAAAGTTTTCTGTATACACTAATTTTACTGACAATACCTTATAAGATAGAATACTTTATTACAAGTATATTACAACTTTAACACAAATAATGGGTCACCTGAACATTAACCACCCCACCTTATTTTCACCTGAAGATTAACCACCCTAACTTTATTGGGTGGGATGAGGTTAGGTTAGGATGGGTTGGGGTTAGGTTAGGATGGGTTGAGGTTAGGTTAGGATGGGTTAGGTTAGGATGGGTTGAGGTTAGGTTAGGATGGGTTGAGGTTAGGTTAGGGTGGGTTGAGGTTAGGTTAGGGTGGGTTGAGGTTAGGTTAGGATGGGTTGAGGTTAGGTTTAGGATGGGTTAGGTTAGGTTAGGGTGGGTTGGGGTTTGGTTAGTGGGTTGGGGTTAGGGTTAGGATGGTTTGAGGTTAGGTTATGGTGGTTTGAGGTTAGTTAGGGTGGGGTTGGAGGTTAGGTTAGGGTGGGTTGAGGTTGGGTTGGGTGGGTTGAGGTTGGGTTGGGGTGGGTTGGAGGTTGGGTTAGCGGGGTTGATAGGTTAGGGTGGGTTGAGGTTAGGTAGGGGTATGGGGTTAGTTAGTGGGGTTGGGGTTGGGTTAGGATGGGTTGAGGTTAGGTTAGGGTGGGTTGAGGTTAGGGTTAGGTGGGTTGATGTTAGGTTAAGGTGGGTTAGGTTAGCATTAGGTTGGGTTAGGTTAAAGTGGTTAATACGAGGTTAACGGTAGGGTGGTTAATCTTATGGTGAAATAATCTGGGGTTAGAGTTCAGTAGCTTCTGTTTAACGGAATATATGGAGAAGAAAGTCCGTTATATGGAGGTTTCACTAATTGAGGAGTGGAGGATAGCATAAAATGTACAGTAATACATCAAATAGTACAGTAATACATAAAATGGTACAGTTATACATAAAATAGTACAGTAATCCATAAATGGTACAGTAATACATAAAATAGTACAGTAATACATAAAATGGTATGTAATACATAAAATAGTACAGTAATACATAAATAGTACAGTAATACATAAAATAGTACAGTAATACATAAATAGTACAGAATACATAAAATAGTACAGTAATACATAAATGGTACAGTATTACATAAAATAGTACAGTAATACATAAAATAGTACAGTAATACATAAATAGTACAGTAATACATAAAATAGTACAGTAATACATAAAATAGTACAGTATACATAAAGTAGTACAGTAATACATAAAATAGTACTGTAATACATAAAATAGTACAGTAATACATAAAATGGTACAGTAATACATAAAGTAGTACTGTAATATAAAATAGTACAGTAATACATAAAGTAGTACTGTAATACATAAAATAGTACTGTAATACATAAAATAGTAAGTAATACATATAAAATAGTACAGTAATACATAAAATGGTACAGTAATACATAAAGTAGGACAGTAATACATAAAATAGTACAGTAATACATAAAATAGTACAGTAATACATAAATGGTACAGTAATACATAAAGTAGTACTGTAATACATAAAATAGTACAGTAATACATAAAATAGTACAGTAATACACATAAATGGTACAGTATACATAATAGACAGTAATACATAAAGTAGTACAGTAATACATAAAAATAGTACAGTAATACATAAAATGGTACAGTAATATATAAAGTAGGACAGTAATATAAAAATAGTACTGTAATAAATAGTACAGCAATAGTACAGTAATACAGGTATATTCCTTTTAAGGATACAGAAGTACTTTGTTGTTAATGGTGACGTACAAGATTAATTTGAACAAGATTTATCAAGACGATATTAACGAGAAAGAGACACAAGACCCCTCAAGGTGCCACTTCATGGCCAATCTCTGAGGGCTACTAGGCCACTTCAAAGGAGACCACTCAACACCTCTCAAGGGAGACCACTCATGCCACACCTCTGAATGGAACACCATCTCGTTCTTATAGCAAAGAAGATCATGTCAGGTGGTAATTTGGCTGAGGATGAGTTTATTGTGTTGGATGATAGGTGTGTGTGTGTGGTGTTGGATGACAGGTGAATGATTGTTTATGAGACCACAGCTACAGCCCAGAGAATTACAACACATATAACACCGGATTATCAGGAAACATTGTGCAAACAATGGTTGGGCATTCATTGATAACTGGCAACGATTCTATGGCAACGACTACCTGTACTGTCGCGACGGAGTACACTTGTCTCGAGGGGGTAAAGACGTTGTCTGCATCCCTGAGCGTGAAATTGTCACCCGAAGGGGGTTTCGCCAGTAGAGAGGGTCGGGGAAAGTGGAGTCAAACAAGCAGGTCCTGGGAAGTAAAATTAGTTGCTCAGGACAAGGTAAACAGGACCACGGATGAGTAGGTTTAAATGTATACTATACAAACAGTAGGAGCGTTAGAAATAAAATAGACTTGCTGAGAGCGGCTGTATGTACCGAGAATGTAGACGTCATAGCAATCACCGAAACTTGGATGAATCTGGCGAGCAAAAATTTTTTATCAGAGTACCACATAGAAGGGTACAACCTTTTCACAAGGACAGGAAAGGTAGGAAGGGGAGGGTCGCACTCTTCGTCAAGGATACATTAAAATGTTGTACTAATAATTCAATAAAGGGTGAAATAGGAACCGAGTCTGTGGGTAGAAATCACGGAAGGAAGAGAAAAACTAATTATGGGAGTGATTTACAGGCCCCCAAGTCTTAGCAAAGAAGCAGCTCAGCCCATATGGCAGGAAATGAGTAGGGCAAAATATAACAACCTATGCATTATGGGGATTTCAACTCAGAAATATTGACTGGGACAACATTGTAGGCGACTATGAATCTGAAGACTTCCTAGACGCAGTACAGGACAATTTTTGAAACAACTAATTACAGAACCTACTAGAGGTGACAATATATTAGACCTAGTATTAACAAATAAAGAAAATATTATCAGAGATATCACAGTAGGGGAAAACTAGGTAACAGTGATCACAGAGAAATCAGGTTCACCCTAAATTGGGAAACGAAAACAATGACAATATGGTCAGAGTCCCAAACGTTCGGTTGGCGGATTATCAGGGGTTAAGAAGGTACCTAGGTGAGGTCACCTGGGAACAGTCACGTCAGTTCCCAGTAGGAAGGGTGAGGTCATAGATGACACAACAATTGATCATGACTATAATATATTCACCAGTATACTACAAAGCACAAGAACAAAATATACCACACAGAAAAATTAGGTCAAATAAGAATGAGCCAAGGTGGATGACCAGAAAACTTAAACATGACATAGGAATAAAGAAAGGAATATATAAGAAATTAAAGGGAGGGAGGAGCAGCTCAGAAACAGGTATAATGAACTATCTAGGAATGTTAAGGAAAAATGTAGGAAAGCAAAGAGAGACTATGAAATCAAAATAGCAAGAGAATCCAAGGCGAATCCCAAAGGATTTTTCCAGGTATATAGGACAAAGGTCAAGGACAAAGTTGGGCCTTTAAAGTCAGGAGGGGGAGAATTGAATGGCAGTGAAGACATGAGCAAAGCATTGAACAGCTGCTACTTATCAGTTTTCACAGAAGAAATTTGCGATGAAATTCCGGAGGTGGAACTGATATTTAAGGGAAAGGAAGAAGAGAAATTAAAGAATATCACTATCAGAAAAGAGGATGTTCTGAAGATAAATAAACTAAAGAACACAAAACTCCCGGGCCGGATGAAATTTTTCCTCGAGTCTTAAAAAGAGTGTAGGGAACAGATTAGCGGACCCTCGTAAACTTATTTACAAAATCATTAGACACGGAGTTGTGCCAGAGATGGGGAAACAGGCGAATGTAGTACCCATATTTAAAAAGGGAAAGAGCATCAGCGTCAAATTACCGGCCGATCAGTTTGACATCAGTAGTGGGGAAATTTCTTGAATCAATTATAGCAGATAGCATCCGATCGCATCTAGAGAAAAGCAAATTAATCTACGACTCTCAACATGGGTTTACAAAGGGAAAATCTTGTCTAACAAATCTGCTAACGTTTTTAGGAAAGCCTTGAGGTAGTAGATAATGACGAAAATTACGATGTTATTTACTTAGACTTTAAAGCATTTGACAGAGTACCGCATCAGAGGCTTCTGAGAAAAATTAAGGCTCATGGTATCGAGGGGAAAGTTTTAAATTGATAAAATCATGGCTCACACACG